>NC_069145.1:48504976-48719985 GCF_943734635.1 Anopheles cruzii
TATTAATTCATTAAGGCATGAAACGTTACGACAATGATAAAAGTACTTATTAAAATCAATACGTGACGAAAACTTGTTATACGTTCTACAAAGAACTAATAACAGCTGAATATGGCTTTTGAATCGGATGGTAGGCGTATAGGTAGGCGGTGGTGGTAGGCGATACAAAACCCGGATGCGGTATTGTTCAAGGTGTATTCAGGTCATAAACGTAATATTCTTAGCCGTAGTTGTTTCAATATTTCTAAATAATATTTCCCGTTGACCGTCTTACCTTCAGGAAGGAGTTCCTTGTAAATGTGATGCACGTTATCTAACGGCTTATCTATTTATGAACAATTTACAGGTTCAAACTATAGACCATCGCAAACGCACAGCCATTGAAGTGCAGTTTAATTATCCTGTTTAAACCTCGAGGACATTTTCGTTGCGGCATATGGTCGCTTGTATTTCAGTTTGCTCATTCATCAAGCAAATTTATAAATGAGCCTTGAAGCGCTCCTTAAATAGGTGAATCATTCACACATTATTGCGCGTCATGCATTGTCGGGAGGCCATCGTTGATTTTCTGCCTCTCACACGTAGTGCCAACATGATTAATGGCAAATTTGCACGAATACTTGGATAGAAGTGTAATATTTGAAAAAAAATACAACATTCGATCGTTGTTTGTCTATCACAGAAATTCGTCAGTATTAGAAAAACCTTGGGAGACTTTCTTTCCTTGACAAAA
This sequence comes from Anopheles cruzii, assembly GCF_943734635.1. NCBI lineage: Eukaryota > Metazoa > Arthropoda > Insecta > Diptera > Culicidae > Anopheles > Anopheles cruzii. Next base: position 48,505,710 of record NC_069145.1, read on the forward strand.
AAAATTTCCTCATGTCTCATTCAATCGATGTTATGCTTGCAATTAAGCCATTTTTCACGTCATTAAACACCAACGAAGTTTCGGATGAAAATAATAATGAAGTCGTGTCAAAAGCACAATCCATTACACCATAGCCATTTTTATCCTGCTTCCATTATTAAGACGACAAAAACCTTACCTATTAAACCAAGGCGCTTAGATGAAAATTGTACAATAATGACTTAACGGAATTCATTCCTTGGCACTAATGGCAAAAGTCGGTGGAAAACGTGCAACGGTGCAAAATCACTGGTCCCAGTTGACGATCTTATCAATCCTCAACTCTTTTCTAATAATTTCATTATGAATCATTTCCCTAAAAGATTTACTTTTTGTAATTTTTTTCCCGATTTCTGGCAGCCATCCAATGGAAAACTTTTCGATTGTTAATATAACCCCACGGTAAACGAACATCGTGACAAACCGTTACATTTGCCACAGACCTTTTTTTCCAAGGTCTTAGCTTACCACAATCCTTGTTTCTGTCTTTTAACCATCCATTTGCGGACGATATAATTAACGTAATTCGAGGGGCAAAGAGCAAACGAAAATACAGTCCACGTCCTTTGCTCCATAGCCCGAGTGGTTCCACGACAGCATAGTGCACGGATATTCTTGACCGCAGCACGACAACAATGGAAGAATTTGATCTAGTTTCGATTTTAGCCCGGTTGCGCAATAGTCGCTCTCTCGCCAATCGCTCTTCGGCTGAACGCTCGGTAATTACTTAATTGGATAAAATCTAATTATTCCATTATTCAAAGACATCCTACCCCAATGAGGGAGGACGCGGATGTTTAATACGCTGGTCAACTGGGCGGCGATGGACTTTTTCCGCGTAACGTAGGAGCGACAAAAAAATTCGAAAGGTTTGTAACGCAGTGTAGTGGATTGTAGTGCGTTTTGCTGCAGCGTCCCGTACAATTATAATCGCCGGGCCTGCAACAGAGACAATGTTAATCTATTGCTTACTGTAACGTGTTGGTTCTACGGGCAGAGATATTGGCCCCCTGTCACGGCGGTATCGAACCCAGCCCAGCTGCGTGATAACGATGAGTGTCACGGACTACTCTATGAACGGATTGCAACGGAAATATGTGGGCAAATTTAAAATGAAGCGTACGCAGCCCGCTTTTCCGTAACTATTCCTGTTAGTTAGTCATCAGTTCGAACAGTGGGCATTTATACAAATAATAAATCTATGCCGTCCGGTGAAACCGAATTGGGCATACGGTCATTAACGTAATTCGATTATGCCTAGGAGCACTTGCTTGTCCCTCGTTTTCCTTCTTACCTGTTGTTTCTTTTTTACGGGGCCAATCGTTGCATAAAAGCGCTATATTTCACCAATTTGCCCTTACAATTACCAATGTTTTGCACTTAAAGCGTTTACCCCGAAAATCCCTGATACGTTAACTGAGGCCCTCAATGGCAAGCCGTTTTCCATGTGGTACCAAATCCTCAGCATACACACCTCTTCGGGAGGTGTGTGCCTTGTACCGCGAGCCTCGAACCGCGACTCGAAGAAAGAGAGCATGATTTCCCGGTACCATTACCGGCAGGCTTTTTCTATCGAACCGCAAATTTCCCATGCGAATCACTCGGTGGAACGGAATGCGAGTGAACGAGAACGACTCGTAAATATCATAAGCCATATATAATCATTTCTAATGGTATCACTTATACTGTTTATCGATTCTGACGGGTGTTGATCATGGACTGTAGGTGAACCAAAGCAAAATAAGGATAATCGAGTAAAGTGATCCATTCCGGCTCAGGACATGCCGGGTGTTAGACAGCAAAGAAGCTCGATTTTTGGAATACGGCAGGCTTCTTACTATATGCTCTTTTTAACGTTAGGACGATCGCAGTGTACAAAAAGGTTTTTAGGATACATCTCAATTCGTTACGATTCGTTACGGAAGTAGGCGTCTCTTGTACGATTAGCAGGAAATGTTAGTAACACAGTTCAATTGTGTGCTTCAGTTCAGTTCATTCATAATTTCACTCATTATCCAGTTGCTCCTACTCCACCAAGGACTAAGTCAGTCATAACTCTGATTCATACACTCATTCGCATAGTTTAAAAATCAATTCAAGCGCATCATTAATTACTTTGTGAACTACAGATAAGATCATTCTTCTACCAAAACACTTGCAAATATTTCATTTTTAGTCAATTTTAGTATACTCAAAATAATAACGCCCCAGCCAATAAATACTATTTTGAAAATCCTATCCTTATAGACAACCTTATCAACCAACCAACCATAAAAATGTTTATAAATCATTACAAGAAAACAATAGGAGAAGGTATCCTTCACTGAAAAGACATATACACATAGGCACAGTATGTGTTTCATAGGTAATAAGACTGAAACATATAGCGATACTAATGTTGTTCTACAAAAACAAAAAAAAAAACAAAAATCAGGTACTTTCCTAGGTCTTCAGGCCAAGTAGAATAATAATTGAGGTTTGTAATCGAATACCAGCATGATCTATGATTTCTGCTAACGAGCAGGAACGCTTGCTATCAAGGTGAAGCTGGTTTTACATTAGTACAGCTTTTGAAAAGATACTTCGTTCTAGCTTTTGAAGAGTTTTTACATTCAGTTTGAACGACGTCAGGCCAGAAAAGTAGAGTACAAATCACGTACAGTTTTCAATTGTTTAAGCTCGACGTGAAATGTCTTTCCTTGTTTGTGGCATTTATTCTTCGATGGATTTTATTCGCAAAATATCCAACTGATCATCTCGGTTGACATGTTAATGCCGAGATGTTGGCCGAGGTTGTCTATCACTTGATCAATTAACGTCAAAAATAATCCTTTGCTAAATGGGTGTGCTGTATTCGCACAAACGAAGCACCCACATTTGGCTGAACCATGTTGCTCCAGTGTCGGCCTATGTGGTGGTCATCATCAGACATAGAAACAGCAGTTGTTTACGACTGCACCGGCGCATATAGTGAATATTAGTAGGTCTGCTATGAGCATTCATAAAGTTAAATCTAACACAAGATTATGCTATAAAATCAGAATATGTGAGCTATTTGCTATTTATTTCAGCCATTCAACATTTTTACTCAACAGGTACTTTCTCTTTGCAAAAGTAATCCGGTATGCAGTTTACACAACAGTTATGGTAATACGAGGTGTGTTCAAAAAGTAACGATAATTTTGCATTTACGCGGGCTACATAAGTCCGATTTTCGATTTTTTTGTGGCGATAAGTTACTACACATATCAGTGATTTATGGTGAACAGTTCGGCCATTTTGAGTAATCGGTCAATTTTTGACAGCTGTTTAGCTTGGACAAGATACATATACGTTTAGTTCCAAAGCAATCATTAAACCCGAACTTGTTAGAGATGTTGGAACTGTGATTAGATTACCTTATTACTACCATAATTTCCCCATAGAAGTACTGTGCTGTGAAGTACATTGATCTTTGCCATATTTAGATCATGAAAAAAATTTCGAAATATTCATTACAATATTTTGTAGCGCAATAATCGCATAAACGAACAATAAACAGGAACGACAGCGTTCATCGCATGCCTTTCAACAGGTCGAAATGTGTTTGTAGGACTTCGCCCACATGCAACCAAATTACGTACTCCAACCGCTTTTAGCTTGTCGTTTACAGCTTGCAGGCTACCACATCGGTTTGTGGACTGTTCACTCCGGAAATGTTTTTGTAATATGGATGCTATCAATGTTTGTTGGCCAATACAGTTAAAATGTTCGGTTCTTGTACAAGAAATATTTATTTGAAATTCTCGTTAATGTACATTTTGTAATTTTTCAAAACAGTGCAGGTAAATCGCCCGTCAATGCATGATAAGGACAAATTTACCCATAAAATTTCAAGGCATGACTTTCGTTAATAGTCTATCGCATCTTCGATTGGGATAATAAACAATGTTTACCAAGTCATACATTGTACAGCCATCTATAAATACCCTATGGTTATCGAGGGACAATTTACTGATTTACGGAAATTCGATTGTTCCGGTAATGCTCACCAAACAAGATAGCCCATCTGTATATTATTATATCGATCTTTTAAAATATCATAGCACAACGACACATTAAAAAGCATTTAAAAAACTAGAACTTAATTGAATAAAAAAATTGAGTTGGGTTAACTTATCGAATAGTTCAAGTATCGGAAGCAGTTCTATTCAGTGGTAACGCGTAGAGACCCTTGTATGTTGTGTATATTAGTGGGTTTTCAAGTGCGATGGCATTTCCGTGAAGCGACCACATAACACGATTGCTGTAGTGGGTTCGTGAGAGCACCTAAACTGTGGTGAACACTTACGCTAAAATGTGTGGCAGGAAATAGAAAAGTGTAAAATTTATTGCACGGTAGATAACTAACTTTTATCGCGCGAGAGCAATAAATTTAAATTTTATGCTTTTATTGTCGTGCAGTGATGTCTCCAGGATGATGTTGCTATTATACTATTGGCTTTAGTTGTTGCATGTTGTTCAATGTTGATATTTGTAGGAAGAATAGATACTGTACTGCTCACCACAACAACTTCCTGCGTTCCGCTGCATTGCAGTATCTACTGCGAAGCTTGTGCTAGTTGCATCTGATGTGAGGTTCAGGATTACGAGCCGTCCGTTCGCAGCGCTTCTTCTTTTCCGCCTGCCCACTACAGCGTTCAGGAAGCACAAGTGCATCCTGTCCAGTGGCAAATGGATTGGAAAAGCAGTGGACGCCGCAGCCGTAGGCCACGGTTCTCTTAACGAAGAGTTAGTCGTACGTCGTTCGGAGAAGAGCCCCACTCAGCCAGGAACTCTGCCTGCAGAGAAAATAAAGTTTTGGTTTGGAAACTCGCACGAGCAAGTTATGATGGTGCGCGTAGGTCTTGATTGTGGCGCATATGTGTGAAAAATGACTCTAGGACATCGTTATTACGACACCCTAAGAGCAAAAAGTTTTCGAAGCCCTAAGGGCCGGTAGCACATAGGAGTACCGGATGATGCAACGTTGTTGTACGCTTGGCTTATTTATTGCTAATATTAGTTTTCATCTCGTCTGTGTTAAAAATGACACCATAATAGCAACTTCGTCGTGTGCTAGAGCTGCTACCAGATATTAACCGCTCCATTGTGGTATGGAGTAACAATTGCCACCGGCAAGTCGTTAGAAATTCACAATAATCGGTTGAAAGGCGAAACGAAACAAAAGCTCGCAATGCAGTTCATTGTGTTCGATCACAAATTGTTGGACGCCCAACACAAAGTACCAGCATGTTGCCGAAAGCCTAAGAACAACAGATCGTTAATTGCTTTCTAGTTGCATACTGGTTCACAAACTTAAAACACAACCAATGGCTGAGATATAAACTTAATACAAATATTGATACACTTCCCACAAGTAAATGCCGAACCGAGCCGAACATAAGCCGAGTTAATGAAAACTAATTAGAGAGCTCTATGACTGTTAGTATAATAATTTAGCACAAAAATGTCCGGTCGCCTCTATTGCATTATTACGAAATAATTACATCAATGATATCACTCGATTTGTCGTGTGAATAACATTGGCTCATATAACATTAGCGTTTTTTCCATTCCCTTATCTAAATATGTACGTCTAACTAAATTAAAAATTCATTGTTTCTATGCCTTAATCATCTGATAATAAAAAATCAATGAAAAATGTGGAAGCTAATAATGTAATAGCTAGTAATGTTAGTACTTATTACTTAATCATTACTAAGTAAATGCTGTCAAAATAGACTAAACTAATTACTAAGGAATTATCTTCACGAAACACTAGATACAGCTGTAACGCAGCCATACACAATGTATTTTGTAGTGATAGTTTTTAAGAAAACATTTCAGCAAACCTTTTGGAAACTTGAATTTGGCAAGCGTACAATTCAAACAAAACCACAAAAAGTGCCCAAAGGCAGGTCGAGGATGTAAACAATCAAAACAACAACATTTGGGGTGCGTCCGTCCCGTAACGATACGCTGCGTGTTATATAAATAGCCTACAGGATTTGATCCTTGGTTTGGACAAATTTCCACGATTGCGGTATATTTACATAGGCTCGAAAATCTGTAAACAATCCCAAAAGTGAACTATTTTCCCAACCTAGCGGATATCTAAACTCGAAAGGTTGCTATGTTTGGTGTGGTTTTCTTTACGTAACCTGTCTCATGGACTTCCTGGCCCTGATGAGCTTGCTGATTCTATACGGCATAAATCATCACATATGGTCAACTAGTACGATTTGTAAGCGCATATATTTTTTGGCAGAGATTACAATCCTCTTTTAGCTGTTCTAAACTTACCATCTATTATATTATTACCATCTATTATACCATCTATGATATTTCGGATGGTTCTAGACATCAGTCATGTCTTTAATTTGCACCAAACATTTTAAGAGAAAAACAATTGCGTGCCACACGGTGTCGACGATGTTTCTTGTTATATAGTTCTCAATTCTTTATTAGATCGTCGACTGAAAATTAACGGCACCAAACCTTCATAAGAAACCAAAAAAGGTGCTTCGATTTATCATCCGTCTGTATATTGAATTTTCGACACACAGCAACATGATCAGCACGAATGCGGTTTCCCAAAAGATGCCGTCCCGCCATACTATGCATTCGTTTGTATATTTCATCAAGAGATAATGATTGCGGTAAAGGTTTGAAAGGTTCAAGCCATACATCTCCACGCACCATATATACTTTTTATGGTGAAAACGAAGAAGAGCTGACAAAGACTCCAGTACGTTATTGATAAGACAATGCGTATTCGTTAGAACTTTCGTAACTATAGTCAATATTCCATTTCGCACTGTCCAAAAGAAGCAAATATATTTATTGAAAAATTGTGCTTCGTTGGGGATTTAGCAAATTATTGTAGATTTTTTATAAATAATGTTTTGTTACTGGTTGATGAAATTTCAGGTATTCCCATATTTTTGATGTAGCTCATTTATTTCAAAGTGGTTCGGTACAGATGAAGAAATAATAAATGTATATTTCCTGGTTCATCTGCGGTTCGGCAGCCTCTAGCCAACGAGTGACTGATTTCCAGTCAGATGATTTATGTTTTGAATTTGAATTGAACGCCCTGTGATTATGGTTAAACCGAAGCTAGTGATAACATTCCTCACATTTTTAGTCATTGCATTGAAATAACTACACCAGTTCAGTTCAGCATAACAGAGTAAGTGAACAAACACAACGTGGAGAGTTAGTTGAAAGCATTAACAACTGCAACAGCAATTGAGGGAATAGTTTGTCAATTTCATAATTTTGAAGTGAGCTACCAATCTATACAAGTGAATACGAAATTCTCAATCTACCGTGTGCAAAACCAGTTTTTCAACTAGGTATAATGAAAATGCTAGGCTGTGAATGTGGTCCACATACAAAATTTCTGTTTATGGTGATTGGGTTAACGGTTGTTACTGGAACATCATTGAACATCAGCCAACCCAAAAATGCTAACAAGAACACAAGTTTTGATGACACGTCCAACAATCAGACGTTCATATTACCGGTGACCATTTATTATGAGACTTTGTGCAGTGACAGTATGGTATTCATCACCCACCAGCTGTATCCTTCTTGGTTACGTCGAGACAAGGAAATGAAGCTTGAACTGGTACCTTTCGGGAAATCATGGGTATGTAATGTGTCTACAGCTTTGTAGTTTAGCGATTAATTTTACCACTTGTTTGCTTCGGCAGATCGAAGAGCGTGACGGAGAGGGACCAGTGTATCACTGCCAACATGGAGTCCGTGAATGTCAACTTAATATTATGCACGGATGTATACTGGAACAACTTTCAATGAGTCAAGCCTTCCCTGTGATTGCGTGCCTCATGAAAAATTTTCGAACGAGTTTCGATAAGGTAAGTTTGGAATATGGAAGCGTATTTAATAACTGTATGAGTTATTAATTTTATCATGGTTCATCAAAGTGTATGGAAAACCACGCAGATAAGAAGCAATCAATCGTCGATTGCAGTCAAGGTCAGCTGGGTGCCCAATTATACGAACGTTTTGCAAATCAAACAGATGCCGTCCATCGTCCATTGCCTTTCGTGCCAACTATAGTGGGTGACGAAGTAAGTATATGCCACAATTTTATTTCTTAGTCCAACAACATTTCATATTTTCTTGTTTATGTTGCAGCCATATAATTTTTACCAACAAGACGAATGGCTAAATCATTTTGATCGAAAATTCGTTCAACGCTATGAGGAAAAATATGGAAGAAAGTTATAGGTATTAAGCATAATACAATACATTCTCGTTCGAAATATTGTTTGACAATATTGTGTAAAATCTTACAAAACTCGAAAAACAGTGTGCTCGATGAAAACGGCAATTAAGAATCTTTTTCGAGTGCAACATAAAAATGCCCTCTTTAAAACACGAACTAAATAACATTGTACAAGGTTTGATTTCATTTTCTTATAATAAATAAACCATAAATTTACCAATAAAAAATATTTCTTAATATTACTTACTTCAAACAACTCATGTAGCAACATTAGGGGCTGTCGAGAATTTGCGATCTGAAAAGTTCCAAAGTTCCAAAACGAAAAGATTTTTTTTTTCCAACCATGCTTCATTTCGTCGGTTCCAACAGTGTTAGACAGAGTATCTAACATTGATTCATTGTCAACCTCCAGGTCAATCTCGACCACATCTAATGCCCAATTGACCTGAGTCTACTGTCAATCAAACGCAGGCTAACAGCAATCACAGTGATGGTGAGTAATAATATTAAACCTTTATGAATCCTTTGTCGCCTGATGGTGGCAGATAAAGTCCCACTCACGGCCCCGTGTATACGAAACTGCCGTTTCTATTAGTTGGTGGTGTTAGAAAGGACGAGCAAACATATGGGCTAGTTGCAATCAATTTTGTTCTCGCTCATCAGCAAGCGCCCCCGAAGACGACGAATTTGATAGCATTTTTGATGCTTCCATCAACTGTCAATTTTTGGTCACATGATCTACCATCGCATCGAAGGGAAATTAAAAGCCGGAACTGATATTGTGCGACGCCGGAAGCTTCTGCCAATAAACGCTTTGAGGCCATCTGGTAACACGTACATTGAGTTTGTCTTTTACCATATCGGTTAGTATTTCGATGCATTCATTCAACTAGTTATCACAATATAAGTTAAATGTCGTTCTTCTTCCCGCCTGTCCCGCCTGAGTAACCCTTTAGCACAAGACGATTAATGTGTGTGAGAAGTACATAGTTGTGTACAATCCCTTGTAAAACCTTGAGTACAAACGTTTTAAGAATTGTAGAACAGAATTTTATTTTCTTGATCAAAGTGTTTGTATATTTGTTTGAATAAAATTTAATGTTTTAAATGAAAATCACTATAATGTTCATAAACAAACTAGAATAAAAAGCCGTACAATAATAGTAATGTAGCGATTCGTCCATATACCTTTAGTCCCCGAAAGTTGAGACGGATCTTAACGCCACGAAGTTTATTTTACAGGTTTCAAGGGCAAGTTCAAAATCCAGTTCAGCACAAAAACCTTTGAGAACGCTGTTTTAAATGATAACAAATTAATTTTCTGTGAAATGGACAATAAACTGACAGAGATACTAAAGCCATCATGATGCGATGTATTCATCCTTACGTTTCAAGTAACGCGGGCTTTGCGTTCACAGTTGATTATCAATAAAAGAGATGTTGAGCTGCACCTAATTAAGGCAATGATTGTCAGATCGTACAGAAAGCATCAAGGTCTCTCAATGCGTTGATGTAGTCAACGGCTTGGTCAACAGGGAAAGGCGTCAAGTTTACAGTCACGAGAACGGTCGCCATTACTCATTGGCAGCATAACATAAGAAATTGCTTCTACAACCGTTTGAGAAGACAGTTGACTCAAAGAATAAATAATTCAGTGGCGACGAAAAATAACTGTGAAAACTGTGATTATAGTGAAGCCCAATCCGTGGCATGTACCCAGAGATTCATTCTACTCTTTACAGCAGCTCATTGCGGACTACAGTAGATGTTTTGTACAACATTGGATTTTTATTTATTTGTTTATTTATTTATTTATTTATTTATTGGTTTATTGTTATTAATATAATTTTTTATTTATTTATTTATTTATTTATTTAGTTATCATTTAGGTTATCATTAGGTCGTGGAACCATTTTGAAAGGAATCATTTGTTGTGACTTGCTTCCGTGTGTGTGGACAGAGGGGCATTTAGATATCTCCTCTGTCCACAACTGTACCACAATCGTCTCGCCAGAGACAACGGGACCTTGGTTGGAATATTTTAATGTATCCTGAAAACTTCCTGAGTGATAAGAAATTGAAATGGCGTCGATTTGGCGCGATTGAGAATATTGTGTGATCAAGAGAACAAGAGAAGAATAGTTTGCTACAAATGTTTGCCGATAACGACCAAGAGGACGTCCTGTGGACGTCGAATAAGACACACGACTGCACCGCTGTTTGAATAAACCAGAAAACTAACTGTCCATGCCGACGAATCGAACGTGGAAGAATCACTCAACCTTTTCCATCCATACGTCTTTGCCTTCGGCATACTTCACGCCCACTACCGTCGCCCATAATTGCACTGTTGTCCACCGCTCCATATCACGTCACTTATAATACCAAAGATTACCAATGTTCCCCGATTGCTGCCCTTCTTAACGGCACCTCTACTCAGTCACGCTGCCCGGATGTCTTAATGCCGCTTCAGGCTAGACAGCACCATAACAGGACGCTTATGGACATACCGCACTATGCGACTACTTATCGACAACATGAACCCCTCACGAGGGTCGTAATCATGCTCTTCGGAATTCGGACGTCTTCGTCATTTATTTATCTTTTACTGCATATCGCGCTTAGCTTTAAACCTAGAACCTCACGGACTAACTATTTTCTGCAATACGGCTACAAAATCGAATTGTTCAATCTATCTCATCGGAGTACGATCAACATACTGCGGGTGTTACCGACAGCCGCCGATATCGGTAGAGCCAGCTAGCCGCCACTTGCATGCCAGGCTGCAAACAAGCTGCAGACCCGCTTACGAGCCAAGAGAGATGATCACCGATCGACTCACGAGTGAGAGAGGTAGGATCATCGGTCGACACTTTCTGGGACACTCTTGGCATTACGAAAGAACCACCAGTGATAAGCGAAACGCCGCGAACGGCGGACTAATTTTGAGTCGCTTCTTTCGGGTGACCAATAAAGGACTTCAAGATACGGAACGTTCGTGGTGTTTGATTATTACTAACAGCGGGAGTAGCGTATTAATTTATGAAAAGTGAAATTAAATCAACATATAACTGAACTTTTTTTAGCGTAAACATCTTGTAGGCATTCTAGGTGTTTCAGGCCTTAATGCATTTTTCTTTTGTTGTTCTTAAATTACTGCTGGTGTTGCATTACAAATCCATTGGAATGTCGGTTATGGAATGTCTTACGCTTCCTTCACATCTTAGCAAAAAGTGTGTACCAAAATTATGTCAGCAATTAGGGAACATTCTGGAGTAACAAAATCCATTCTTCATTTGTCCAAATTATTTGTCCAGCAGAATTACGCTAAGAAACAGAGAAGCAGTTGATGAAAAAATATATTCTCCGTCCATGCACTTCACAAGTGTGAAGAATAATAGCGTTCATTTACTCCATTCTCTACCCAGATAGATGCGTACTATGGTTGGTCATTTTCACACTTTTTCTCTGTTTTATGGAAGCAATTTTGTTCCATTCTACCTAACTCTCAGAACAGTGGGCACGGGAACTACGTTCATTGTTCTGTAACAGCATTCATCTTCCCGTATACTAAACTGCATCTGCACTTCTTTATCTTTTCGTAAGGAGTTGCCAACTGGATGTTGTAATGGATATATTTTTGCCATTATCAATTGTCCTTTTTACCTTGTACTCTACCTTGTACATGCTGTTGTACCGCACAAATTCACCCCACAATCTTGACGAGTTTCTGTTGGAGCTAATTGTAACACAGTCGTTCAAAATATTTATAATTGAATGTTCAACTCCATATTAAATGATTCGCCGCGAAGGGAATACGAGTATACACTACTCGATATAGCACTTCTAAGATACAATATTTAACATTCTGGCGTACTAATGCCTTGACTTTTCTAACGCTGGCACAAATAACTAGACGTAAAGCGGTACAAAGCATAGACTTACCTCTACATTACACAGTGAATATTACACGATGTGTAGCGATACTTTGACCACAAGTAAAAAAGTTTTCCTGTTACTGAGCTAGCACTCTTGATACTGAGAAACGTAGAAGTGATGAAGTTGCTAAGATCTTGCTAATGTTATGATACAGACGAAAACCTCTTACAGCAGCACGTAGTTTTTTGTGCGCTTTTTGTGCTACTGAATTAGCAGTACTACTGGCACCGTGCGAAGTGAAGCATTCCTATCTTTCCAAATGCGTCCACTTTAGCACACCATAAATTCTTTGGCAGCTGTTTCCACCGATGTAACGTCAGACAAAGTGGAAGAATGTTAGCCGTCGTAAAGTACAAATAACGTTCATTTTATCCTAATTTTGCCTCTGTTTTATGCTCGTGAAGATTACACTAACCCGAACAGAATGTAAGTGTTAAGGTTATTTATTACTCAAAATATATATTTGTTACAATAACAAACTAAAAAAACTTAAAAAATTGTTAGAAAACTTCCTGAGGCTATTTATTAGAAAGTTATTTACCTAAACAGCAAGAAGTATATTGTAACACAAGGACGAGCAACGATAGCACGCAATTTACGAACGACTGCATGTGTTAGCAATCAAAGGAGAATTGCGCAGTTAGTCACAGGTCAATTTCCATTGCCATGACAAATGCTAATTCTGACCAAAAAAAATTAAAAACATTTTGACTTTGCAAATGTGAAAAAGAGTGTGATCCTCCCAACCTTTTCAAATAGCGAGAGCTTGGGAAGCAACAACAATCGCTTCACTATCACTTTGGGGGAATACACCTGTGAGGAACAAGGATGCACGACTATCTTTCGACTTTGCGGCATATCCTGCCATCCCATAAAACAGCGAGAGCTGCAACTAAACCAACCACATTATTATTTAGTTCTTCACATGGCTTAAATGTTGCTATGCTGCTTTAATGTAGCTATCTATGTAAATATTCTAATATAAAAAGGTAAAAGTCTTTTAGAATTTCAACCATGCGCAAACATATGTGAGACGAACTTGTTCATAATCAGACTTTACCCTAATATCATTATCATAACTTTATGACTAGCAAACAAATTTAAAAATATAATGTTTCAACAAACAATTGTAGTTCATAGGTTCATAGAACTGTTTGCTGTTCGGATGAAATCTGGCTTAGTGAGTTATTGATCGCACTAAACAGACCGTTAGAGAAGGAGTATTTTTTCCAATTACTTTTAATAGTTTCAGAGCATTTTTATAAATATGCCATGCAGAAATTATTTTACTATGTTTAGTTTTTTGAAGAGAATCATATAATCACTTGCTATGTGTATATACCTATTAATAGACGGTTTCAAGGATCAACTTCAATTTATCAAACATTTTATTTTATAATTTTTAAATTGTATAATTATGAACAATTATATTGCTTTCAAGTTTCCCACACAAAAAATTTGACTTGCAAAGATTTGACACAAACATATGCATTGTTTATTAAATTTTATGCAACAATCATACACATTAATATTGCGGTTTTCAACAACAACAAACTTTGCTAACCTGTGAAACTTTGAAATTGTTTAATTAGATTGCGAAACAAACAATAAACTTTGGCTACGAAAGTAAACGGACGTTAAACTGGTCTATAAATACGAACAAACAACACAAAGCACTAGAACTAATACCAACATAATTGCAATGGTTGTCGCCATAAGGATTAGTTTTTTGTTTGGTGGTTTTCCTATGCTCATTCCGTAGTCTTGGAAAGGTCCTTCGAACTCTAAACTAAGAGTCACATCTATGTCACACTCACAGTCCTCTTCGTATGTCACTCGACTAGGGCCGACAACGACATGTGGAACGAAAACCAGTGAAGAGTTTATTGCTACCCATCCCTGGATATGATAAACCGAATGACACAAGTAAATCTCCAAACTTTCAACACTTCCATGATTCATTGTCGTCCGATAATCAAACGTATAGTTTGAAGGAGAGATTACAAGGGTGAACTGTTTCCGATTGGTTTGCTTATAGCAGAAGACGCTGATATTTAAATGATTATCACTGTATCGTGCACTAGACTTCAGACAACGACCGTGCTTCACGTTTATAAGTCTAAACATGTAGTCAAAGCTTTCCAAGGAAACGTACGTGGGATTTGCTTCGTTAATTTCAAACTTTTGCGGAATAAATTGGCCAGATGGCGCAGTGAAGCAGTCACCCATCACCAATGTTGGCAGACAAAGAAAAGTGATGATTATTAGTCGAATCATGCTTATCGTATCGGCTGCAACAACGGAATGCGAACACTCTGGCCTCTGGTCTGATGTATGCCCGCCTTGAAACTCGTTTCCTGGAGCACTTAGTTTCCGTAAAAAAACTTCAGTTTCAAAACCAATTTATTTCATCAATGCAACATTAACCTATAATATATTCGAACATACAGTATCAACTTTTTTGTGAGTAGTGTGTTTCGACACACTATAATGGAAAAACTACATGCTTCGTTCTTCAGAAACTAATATAAAAAGCTAGACTCATTAGTTGCATAACTTTTGTAATGATCATACTTTTATAAAACAACCCATTATGATGTCATTGAACGCAACAGATATAATGTTCTTTGTTAGCTCATAGTTGCGAGACCGTTTAAAATAAAATGGCAATTAATAGTCGAAATAACAAAAGACAATAAAATAAATATATTCAAATATTCCGCCTCAAATTCGTACAATACACAATTAAAATCACAAGACCAACAATTAATGTGTGACCGTTCTTTAGATTCAGTGGACTTTACTATCAACGTTTCGACCCTTAAATGGAGTGTGACTAGCTTCGAAAAAGTATGTTCCATGTCTACGGTAAAACCGAACAATGTGTGCCAACTTTCACACGTTGGTAGACGTTTACTATAAACACTACGCAGCATTTGTGTCAGACAGACGTTACAGGTACGAATCCTTCCCAAAGGTCATGACGAAGCAGGATGCATGGTTCAATAGCAAAGAGGAACCACTAAAGTAACTAAAAAAGGATCGTACGACTGAGTGGACCGAGAAAAGAGAAAGTGTAAGAAAGTGGAATCATTTTCAACTTTCAGTGACAGAAATCGCACATGGAACGCGGATGGACATGGTGAGACATAAAAAACTGAGACTGAAACGAAAGTCTTCCATGGGCCCCTGTGTGTAGTTTCTGGGATGGAAGGTATTCGCCACGGATACGTTCTAAGAAAGTTCTTCACACTGCGTTCCTGTTGAAGTAGTAGAGACAGAGTACTCATACTCATAGCTTTTAGTTTTTCAACCGGAACTTGGAAAGGAACGGCTGCGTGACTGTTTGCCTTTCCATGTGCGCTGTATTGTTGTAATTTTCAATAGTGTTTTGCATGAATCGCTTCGTATACGGCCACTTATGAACAGTTCACCTTAAACTCTTTATAGAAGGTACGACTTCACACACACTCTGCAATGGAAAAACATACCAGTACAAATATACGGTCAAAAATCTATTCTAATGTGTCGCAACATTAAATTAGATTTCCTCGTAAGGAATGGCCTATGGAACAGACTCCGGTTCGGGTTATGCACCGAAGAATTCGAATTCGAATATGGGGAGAAAAATGAGCTCAGTATTTCAAGATCTTACTGTGGGGCGATGAGACAAAAAGGTTTTGACACAAGCTGAACGATTTCACCTCAAATTTATTTTATGTTTTACAGTTTACGGACCGTGTGGCCCCCCATTTATAATTTTTTTGAATCGTTCAATCAATCGAAACGTTCATATATGACTTAAACTGATCATTAATTAATTACCTCAAACACCTGTAAAATATGGAAGGGTAAACGATTTAAAACGGAACCCGAGTAACCTAGCTAACTTCTGGAAGAAAACCTAATTCGCCAAAAGGTGAAACAATCTTCATTACAGTTTACATCAAACTTTCCGTTATTTTGCTGCGGGCTTTGAGCAGCAAGACTGCATGCAAATCAGCAATCAGCAGGACTTACATCAAACGATTGCCAGATCATTTCATCTATTCAGTACCATGTTGTTTGTGTTATACCCAAAACAATATAAATAAACGTACAGAAGTTTGAAGAAAAATATTACTGTATATCTGGTTCTTGCTACTGCAATAGTATCACGTGGTTTCCACACACAAAATAAACATTATAAAGTTATAGTTCTCAAACGTTTGATGTTATAGTTCGAGTCGGTAATGCTGAAACGCAGCCAAAGCTAGGCATAGCTAATTTATGTTAAACCACATACCAGACTTTCGTGCACCAACCACGTCGTTTACATCCGCTCGCAGCCAACTTCCTGTCATGCTAATAAAACTAAGCATAAATTTGTTATAAAACACCTTATATCGTTATATAAATCGCAATAATAAAACCGCACATTTTACAACCCGCATTGTACCGTCGCGTTCCCAAAGATATTTAATGTTGATTTCACGAAACCACATACACCTCCCAGACTACCAATCACAGAGAGGGAGAACCTGCCAAGTTGCGGAGAGAATGGTTCAACCGACCAAGAGCATTACAATCGCCGGTACGTTTGATAAGTCTCAATGTTCGCACTCGGGCAAGACCGAAGACCGAAAAGCGCAGTAAAAACGAAGGGTGCCAGCAATCTCTGCAGCACTACGCCCAGGTGTACCGTGTGCCCCGAGGCCTTTGCAAGACGCTTCTCAATGCGGTTAAAAGTGGGCCGCGTTTACGCCCTAAAACGGCCGTAAGAAACCACCTGAACCGTTCTGTTAGAATTCCATGATCGCTTAATACGATTACTTCGCATATTTGTGATTCTCATAGTGTCACAGTAAACGGGGGCGTCAGAAATACATACCTAGAGAGAGCTCACGCAAAACCTCAGGCCCAAGGAGCAGGCCGTCATCGTTATTACTATCATCGTGGCACGTCGTCCGGCAATAGCTTTATAGCCGCGAGGAACTTACTACCATGGAGGTTTCGCGGACCTTCATGACTAACGAGCCGTCCCAATTCTGTCGAGTTCGCTGGTTCTGTCGCGACCGAACCAAGCGACCATAACTGCGCTTGTGTTAGTGCAGCTAATATAGTTTATTGTTTTATGAGCATCCTGGCTTAGGACGACGCTTTGTTGGGATAGCGCTACTCCGTAGTTTCGACACAGTTAGTTAAGGTTTGTTTTGGTGTACGTTTTATTTACTGTGAGTTCTTATTTACGCTTATTTCATTCATTTAATTATCATTTCGATTTCATTTAAGTTCAATTTTTAAGAAATACACTTGAAATATCGTTGAACTCAATAAAAAAATACAAGAGATCTAATCCTGTAGCTAAGTAGTAGTAAGTAAGTAAGTAGTAAGATCTAACTAATGCGCACTAATTGTGGCTACGTACTGTCTTTTAATTCACATCATCTACAGCTGCTCTTAATTTCATTTTTCACACAAAATTTGATAAAGATTTGATAAAGAAAATCGAATACCCCTGCGAACCATCGCTTTCCACCAACCCAAAAATGAATCTTCTCAAACCGACGACAATCCCTGATAGGTTAATGTTTTGTTTTCCATTTCAATTCGATTTTCCATTGGTTAAGAATGAGATTAAAAATTGATTATACTTAAGTCACAAATCAGTTATCAACACAGAAACAATAAATAAATAAACAATAAGTTCATTGTTAGTAACATCCAGCAATTTATAAAAATGCATCCTTATTCTTCTAGCAATGCGATTTTTTGATAATGTTAGTCGAATATCGATAAAAATCAATATTACTTGTTGTTATTGATTAATATATTCTGGAAAAAACCAAACAATGGCCAAACTTCGTGCTTTAAAAGATCGTTCAATAAATCTAGCAGAAAATGTGTCTGACCCTTGAGTTTTTTTTTTTGTTCTTTGTTCTTGTTCCGTCGTTTTTACTCTATCCAAAGACCGGCACCACACTCTTTTCATATGATTTTGCAGGGCAGAAAAATCCCAAGGTTTTCGTCGAGTCCAAAGAATTTCGGTTATGAAAATCTGCATGGCATGTATCATAAGTGACTTATCGGGGCAGGAACCGGGACTTGAAGAAGCAGAAGTAATTGTTTTTCTTCTTTTTCGCCTATATCAGCAGCATTCATTCTTTAAGTAATTGTTTGCTACTGCTCCGCAGAGTTCACAAATGCCGAAAACAAATTGGGCGCAGAAATATTGTCTGCCTCTTCATAATTATCTAGCAGCTAGCGCCGCAATGGGTTGTTCTGTGTCCAGTAGTTGCCTCCATTCAACTCTCTTTGGGGCGTTTACCGCCAGGTAGCATGAGGTAGTCGAAAGTCCTATAGATGAAGGAAGAGACGCCTATGATCGGAGTTAGTTGAATTGCAATAATAAAATTAGTCCTGGCTATAAGAACCGTACGGGATTGTGTAAGTAAAAATGGTTTACATTGGGTTTTAGTCGAAATTCTATTCTAGGTTCGTGCGTAATCAGTTAATGGGTTCTACCACTGCTGTTCGTAATACGCGCGGTTGCCGATGACTTTTTTTAAATAATCGATAAATGATTTGCCGCACAATTGTCGTTCGGGCACCATTAGGTTTTTATGTATGAGACGTTGCATCAAAACTAAGCCTGGTCAAAGCGATCAACAAAACGCGTCTTTTCTCTTTTCTCAATAGAACCTGTACATTTTTTTATTACAGCCCATCAACAACGCAGTGGTTATACGTGGAAAATACAACTGTTTGACTCGTTAAAACATAAGCTAAGCTTTCTTCGTGTCTTCGGTACATACTGGATGCGGCAAGGCCTATTGATTAATGCTGATAGTTTATATTCTCGAATTAAAATACCCTTTTCTTAGGTTGTTCAATGTTTAAATTACACCTGGTCAATTAGCATGATCACGCACGCATTCAACTACCAGTTGTCAATCAGGGTTCCTGGGTGTTTGAAGCCCTGGCATATCAGTCGATAGTCTTTTCTAGCTCAAACGAACTTGGTTACATGACGGACAGGTCAATGATAGAACGCTGAGAATCAATGCCAATAACACAGTGTTATAAACAAATACTTGCCAAAGTGTGTCCACGCCGGAATTAAGTAATCTGATTTCCGAAACTTCCTAAATTCAACTACCATTCCTTTCTTTGTATACCCGGAGGACAGTAGTATGCCATCCAGCACTATACCATTATGCAATAATGGAGCATTTCTAATTCCGTTAAAATATGTTCGCAACACTGAAGACTGTAATGTAGATTCAAGTCCATCATTTATACGTATACAATTTGGCGAACTTACCCATTCACGTTCTGTGGAGAATTAAAACGTTTTTCGTCTCCAACAACAATGTACGGAAAGAGGAATGTTTCTTTTGACTAACGTAACTTAGCTTCCGGTGACTGCATTTGTTGGTTGTTGATGTGTGTTAGTATTAAACCATGACAATTATTCTTTGCAATTTTAATATTTTAATAAGCTCAATATTTTAACAATTTTAATAAGGTTAACAGTCTTTTGGAGTAAATAAGCAAATTTCAATAGAAAATCTAATAGATCGAACTTGCTACATTGTTGCTCATTTTTAGACTTTGATCGTGTGAATAAATATAATTGCATTTACAGTTGCTGGTGTATTATTATATTGCTATACCAATCCGAATTCCTGGAAACATTGATGTTCTTCCTATCATCATCGTTATGCAATTACTCCTTGCTTAAACCTTTAACAGAACCTTGGAATACACCACCAAATTGGTGTCAAACATTCAAAAGAAGAGGTTAGAAGATTTTTATTACAAAACTGAATAGAAGCCAAGATATAATATTATTCCAAAAATCACCGTTGCAAAGGATGACATCGGTAGCGGAAACGTTGAAGTAAACCGATTGCAAAAGCGAAGTGCCACTTAATGTTTATGATAATTGAATTTCTAGCGCTCCCGAAACTGTTACCGGTTACCTTTTCGTACAAAGTCTAAGCATTCATGTCAAAACAATAAAATGTTGCAATCGGTCGTCTAGCAATTGTGAGAGCCACTTCAATTGTTATAATTTCACTGAACGTTCGCGTCTTGAAGAGACAAATTAGGGTCTTTCAATTACAGCGTTTATGCAAACGGCCAATCGAAAACGACATTTTAAACTGTGCTTTGATGTTCTGATAAATTTATGTCTAAAGGGATCTTTATGGACGGCGAGGATGACGATAATATTACAACTTTTTATTTGATTTAAAGATGCTTTACAACAGCTTCATGGTTACATAGTTAAACCAATTTTTACTCTTTTAACCAACAAACAAAATAATCATTCAGATGTTCTTGTGACTGTTTTTAACAGTCACGAGACTGCACAAACAGCGCAGAATGACATCAATTATTAATGAGAAAAATTAATAACCAGAAAAGCTATCGATATACATTTTAGATCAGGTAAAGAATGTTGTTTCACATTGCTTTAGTAAAGTCAATGTAAAGGCAGGTTGCGTGCCATCGTACACACATAACTAGTTTCGCTTAAAACAAAGTTCACTAATATGAATTGATCGAAATTCTTGATCAGTTCTCTTAAGCGAAACTTTTTTCTCCAGTTCGGCAACTTTCTACAGTTCTACAGCTTTCACTTCAGTACGTGATTCAGAGATCAATTTTGAATCTGCTAACAGCATGTGAGCTGCAAAGCAATCGCTTAAAGCTACTCGTTCATGTGTAGTGTATGCAAATAGTTGCCAGACCAAAATCCCATGATAAATAGAGAAAAGTTTGTTATTCCAGCATCACGCCCATTTGCAACTAGGAAATTAGAGCATTACCGGCAACGTTTGCATCCATAGTACGTCGTGGTGCAACCAAGATGGATGAGATTTCACACCGAAATTTGTGAAAGTTTGTTGAAGTGTGAAACTTCCGCCATAACTACGATGTCCACTTAGTTCCCATCCTAACGTTTGCGCATATTTTGCGTGAGAAGGCTGCCTTTGTCGCTTAACCAAAGATGAAATGGAAAACGTTCAATTTTCAGCTTTCTAAATAGTTATTTCTCAATAGTTGTTTTTGGATCTTTATCCTCGCGCAATCTATATTGCAAATCAATAGTATCATACCAATGGTGTTTTCTTCCTCAGAAATATGCTTAAAATTATAGAAATTCGGTTCATGATTTTGCGTCTTTTTCGATTCATTTAAATTTATATTACTCAAAATAATAGTTTCATCGAAATAAAGGTCGAAATACAGGGCTAATCACATTATGTTATAGAATGTTATGGTATGTTCTTCTATGATTAAAAATAGGTAATTCATGCAGACGTAAATGAAAAATGTAGGCAGGATCTGTTTGCATGAAAAAACCGTTGCGGATTCCGGATTCCGGAGCGGAAAAAACCGTATTTATGGGTACCATGTCCTATGCTCTACAACACGATTGGATGTGTTCTTCTACACTACACTTTATTTATACTAATTTATTTCCATCCGAGACTGTTACTGTGTAAGGAATTTTTCCACACCATATCTTCTTCAATACAATAAACAATCAATTTTAAATACTACCCCTCATTTGCTGAGAGTATCTGTAAAACACATCACCTACAATTAAATACATGTACCAGTAGTAAGATCTTCTCATAAAATTATGTTTAATAATATCTTGCAACTTTTTTTTTAATTATCGGTCTCTCAATTGAATTAAATTTTCACCGCCATTTCTAATTCACCGCATAATCCACCGACTAAACCTTATCGACAGCCAGAAATCTAGAAGAAGTTTTAGACTCGTTTAAAACATAGCTCTGCATCCTGCTCACGAAAGATTATGGTGCCCGCAGTTAACAACTCTCTGGTTATTGAAACTTGAATGTGGCCTATACGTATGTGGCTTATGTGAACTATTGAATCACTAATTCAACCTAAACCATTCGTCGGTACTGAACGAAAAGGTAGAGTCTGAGGAACTCGAACATTTCAATCTTATTATATCCTTCTACATCTTTACTTTGAAACTTTCGGGCGCTGTTTGCAATCTAACGAACAAGACGATTTGGGGCTAGTGCCGTAGTAGATCGGAGATTTTCTGCTGTAGATCGGAGACTTTTGCGCTTTCTGCTAGATTTTTTCGGTTTTCCTAGGACGCTTTGAACGATGAACGGTTATCTTAAGCCATAAAAGATTTTGAGTTCCGCATAATTCGAAAGCAAACGTGCCATCATGTAGCGATCCGGACAGCTTTTATCTATTAAAGCCGCTTGATTAAACTACCAAAAAGTGCGAAATTTAATGCGAAAAACTGAATCCGAAAAGACGATATCTTTGCGAATTAGAATTTCATGCGAGAGAAAATTTTCTAAGTTTTAAAATCGACAAAGTGAAGTACGTTTTCTCGCAATTTACTTGCAATTTATGGGACCAGCATTTTTTTCTACCATTCTATGGAACTGTGCGACTAAAAACGAAATGAGAATAAGTAACATTGGTCAAATGATGGTCGTTTTTCATGTTTTTTTTTTAATATCATCGCATAAGAATTATTTAAAAAATTTAAACTTTAAATGTTTTACTTCGAAAATCTAACTGATGGACATACCAGGTGTATAAGCTTAAATCCACTGTTTTTTTTAGTAAAAAAAAAATTTTTTTAAATAGAAAGCCAAAAAATAATTTATTAAGTACTAGGTCTATGCGTCGAGAATCTGAATTTTTTGACACACAAAAAATGTTTATAAAATTTGAATGCGATTTTCTACATTGTTCAAAGTACAGGGTGCGATTGAAAAGTAATGAGCCTTTTTTTTTTTAAGCAGTTTTATTAAACCTTTTGGCTTACACAACTAATATTCTTCAAAATAGGACCCTTGAGCGTCAATACACCGCTGGTAGCGGTCCTTCCACTGCAGGAAACATTTTTTAAACTCATCCGCCGGAGTCGCGTTCAATTCGGCTGTCATAGCTTTTTGGATCGCCTCGATGGAGTCGAAACGCCTTCCCTTCAACTTCCTTTTCCGGGGGGGACAGGTCTGGGCTATAGGGAGGGTGGGGGAGCACCGGAACCCCCATCTTAGCCAGTGCAGAGGTGCAGAGGAAGGCGGTGTGCGCCGGCGCATTGTCGTGATGAAAGGTCCAATTGTTGACGAGGTCGGGCCGAACCCGGGCGACGCGGTTTTTCAGCCGAAGGAGCACTTCTTTGTAAAATGCCGCGTTTACAGTGCTTCCTTGAGGTATAAACTCCTTGTGGACGATGCCTCGAGAGTCAAAAAAGATGATCAGCATGGTTTTCACCTTGGATTTCGACATGCGCGCGTTCCAGATCGCTGTTCGTCTTCGACGTCCTCCCGGCCTTCCTTGAACAACTTGTGCCACCGTTTTACCTGGGCACTGGACAGAGATTGGTCCCCGTAAGCCTCCTTGAGTAGCCCAATGGTTTCGGTACTCGTTTTGTTCAGCTTTACGCAAAATTTGATCGAGTAACGTTGATCCAACGATCGCTGCATTTTCGCCACTGAAAAAATCCTAACACACTTTTAAAACAGCTTTCACGCGCGGAGCGATGTTGACTGCACCGCTGTTGCCAGTGAACTGAAACCGGTTTCCCGTGGAAGGGGAAGGTTCAACCTACATTTTCCCCCACCAGCCGATTCGGTTGGTCGCTTGCCGGACGCTCCGCGCGGGAAGGCTCATTACTTTTCAATCGCACCCTGTATGTGCCATTGCTAGCTATACATTTCTCCTATCTCTCTGCTAAATCATGGATTCCCAGAGGAAAGAATTCTTCGTCTTTTTAAGTACACTAATTAATCATTTAATTAACCATTTCGACTTCCTCGTAGAAAAACGGAGTGCTGCTGAGCCAATTCGTGTCCTATCGATGGAAAAGAATGATATTCGAAAAGAGCAAAGTTTGTTGAATACAGCGAGGAGGATAGCAGCTCCCATCCAAGTGATTTGATAGTCTCCTGAAACAGTTCTGATTTTTGGGGCGTCTGGTGCTTCAGAGCACGGGGCACAAGGCGCCTCCATTTTTATCCGATCCGATCCGATCAATGCATGGTTCAAATTGATAATTTGTTGTCAGTAGCGATCTGAATTAACATTTTCATCCGGGTTTAGGAGTTTGTGAAACACTACACCTTTCTGTCCCATCAGAAAGTCCGTTTTCTGGAGTCCTTGGACGCTTTTTTTGTAAAGTCAAAATCGCCATTTTGAAATTTATTAATTCGCTTAATGCACTGCGATCTTCCAAAAACAAGTCCAGACAAGCATTTGGTGCGATTTCGAAGCTTTTGGTGCGATTTCGATTTTTTTTCGACCTGAAAACATTTACCTGATATCAAAACAAGGTAATGTTGTCAAAAAACCCGAATGAAGAGGACAAAATTGACAGGTAGAACGTGGTATGAGCAAACAGCGGATTTAAGCTTATACACCAGGTAGTATCGAAGTTTTTGAGCTACGAAAACAGTTTTCGATCACACTTCTCTTAGCGGAATTAAACAAACATAATAAGCCTGGCCTGCTACATGTGTTACTTGCCATTCGCTGGGCTTCGCTTTAAAAGACTCTAAAATTATGCACACTGAACGCCAGTTTTCCCGAGCCGGTCTTCTCATTGCAGATTTTTACTATTCTCTGAAAAAGGAACATATCATCAACAAAAAAACACAACCCATATCCAGTACAACTCGACGGTAAGAACTTCCGTCCAAAACCATGGTGACGATGAGGACAAACCACAATTTCAATTAGACAGGACAAACGAAGCGGCTAGGTTATGAGTACGCCTTAACGAGTACGTGACACAATTACCCGTACTTTTGCAGTTTTCTGATACAAGAGCCAATTTCGTGAAGTTATCTCCGAAACAAAAAAGACCGAAAAGGACCATCGGATGCTGCTTTACAAATTAATGATAATAATAATAATAATAATAACAATAATTTTAATCTCAGTAAATTATACACATGTTAAACAGTTTTTATAGTACAATTCATCATTGCAAAATGGCATTACAGGAGACATCAAGTAATTGTGAGGTTCAAATTTCAAAAATTAAGACAGTTAAATTTAACAAAAACCGGTTCAATAAGAAGACCAACGGTATGGACAGATTTTTTGTTGTTTTTTTAAATATGTAGGATTTTGCGAACGTCCTATTAAAATTGCTACACGCTGAGAGATGAAAATTCGTGTTATTCTCTTTGCTTTTATTTTTCAAATACGTTTTTTCTTATGACTACTTCTCGTATTGATGTCAAATTGCAGGCTATCTTCAAAAGCAAACGAACTAGACGAACTTAATTTTCGCATTAGTTGTCAAATTCCACCGGTTAGTTGACTTTTAAAACGTGCATGTGTTTAAAACGTTTAAAATGTACGAAATTTGAAAAGCTCATTTCATTTAAGTTGATTCATCTCGGTGGTTATGTTAATAAGCAGAATTGTCGCATTTGGGGCTCGGAAAACCCACAACCTTTAGAGCCTACACGAGATAAGTAACAACAATGGTTGCAGATTGATCAATTTTGAATCGGCAAATGATTGGAAGTACGAAACTACGAGCAAGAAATGGAGCACTATAAAACTATATATCAAAAACTGTACCCAAGAAGTTTTGGGCTCGTGTTGGGGAAAGACCCCAACCCCCAAGATCTTGCTGATTCGACGCTGAGTGGAACAACATAAAGTACGTGAATTTGGGAATAAGTACGGACCCACAAGTCAGTCTTGCGAAGCGAACCAGGTCAACGAAACACTTCTTCATACTTCAACTTCTTGTTCTGCGCGTTCTGCGTTCTTGGGGGTCACCCGCACAACAAGAATGAAAATCTGATCACTGGTTACTGGCTGGTTAGCCGGAGGTCCTCTTGCGGTGGGCCGAGCGTTTTCATGACCGACTCAACGACCAATTTATCGAGCAGTCCGAAGATTACTAACTGATAATAATCTGCTGCCCCGCTCTGATACCGAACATCGAAGAGACCCAAAGGGCAATTTGTTGACTATTGAACGGTAACGGTGGAAGCATAACGGTGTTTAAGATATAAGATCTTGTCCCTTTACGTTGATGAGACAATTGGTTACTATTAGGGGGGATTTCCGAAGAGAGAAGTCTACCTCTGATCATATTTTCACCATGCGCAGATAGTCTCTATAATTCTTTTTGGCGCTACAACCGCTGAGCAGTCTTGGCCTGGCACCAGAGACAATGCTAATCTCTGATGCTCTTCTGTAACATTTAATTTTTACGGACGGGATTGTTAGCCCCGCGCCAACCCCCCTGTCACGCCGGTATCGGGAATCGAAACCATGGCCGGTTGAGTTACAACCGATCCCGGGATTCGAACCACGGCCAGCTGCGCTGACAGCGAAGAGCGTTACCGACTGCTCTATCAGCGGGGGTCAAGTCTCTATAATACATAAACAAAAAACAAAAAACCATGCGCAGATTCTTGTAGAGATCATTGAGTTTCGTAAGAGGACTTCTTCGTCGACTTCAAGCCGAATAAAATATCATAGCCAGAGTAAAACTGTATTGTGGTCTCTTACTACTTACCAGACCACTAAACATACCAGACTTGTTAGAATGACCATGACCAACCTCACAAGCGAGGTGGAATGTGGATCATATTTAGCCGCTGCTCATTATGCAGATCATATTTATTTGTAATTTAATGGTTTCAACAGCTCGGCGCATTTCATATGAACATGGTACGGTGATCCTAGTAAGCAACTGCCTTTATCTATTGTCAAATCATGCAGGCTTGAAAGATTTCAATTGTTTTTCGTTAGTAGTACTAAACATTTCCTGTACTAAAATCGACTAAAAGGAGTTGAAATACGGGGTAAAGAATTTCGGTGGCACAAAATATAGAAAAGTTTGCTTAAAACCATAAATTTAGAGTAGAATTTACCATGTTGCGAAAACACAAGCTTAACAGATAAACAGTTTTCTCTTTGACATTTAAACAACAGACGATTAAAATGACTTCCTGCGTCACAGGTTGCCAAACTCTACGAAATATCTTCTTTTTTCTATTTATCTCAGATACAGTTATAGAATTAATACATTTATAACCTTTTTAAATTTGTCCTTTTATTCTATTTTGACTTATTATTGTTTGTTCTAAAAAACACATGAGAAATAAACCAAAACGGCTATTCTGCTTTGAGTTGCAAAAACTAGGCTGTTTTAACGATGCCAAAAGTGTGCTCCTTGGCTGCACTGTCGTGTCAAATGTCAAATTCGAACGAAAACATAAACAACAAACTGTCGCTTACCTACAAACCGCCATTCTGCTGCTGCTCCCCACGCACGCACGCAACCTGCGAGGAAAAAAATTGTTTCCGTGCCAAGTTTTTTGGTACACGATTGAAGTTTGTGCATTGTATTTGTATGTTGTGTGTTGGGCAGATTGTATATTTATTTTTGGATTTCGCTATTCAATCAGTCGAAGCGTATTACACGGACTGTGACTCCGTTAACAGCTGCAACTGCAGTGCCTTTCGAGAGTGTTTGATCGTTCTGTGAATCGTTTTCTACCGTGTTGTTACAATGAGTTCAGGCATTCCAAAGTTGAGCACTTCGCTTGACGAAAGCCAACTTAGTCAAGTGCGGGAATGTTTACCAAGCTTCGCAGACAACACGTAAGTAACAATCCTTAACACAATCCTTAGTAATCGTATCTTTCGTATGTGCCTCATCGTAGTCTGTCCATTTTCGCCATTGCCTCAAAACTGTAAGCACTTAGCGTCAAGCGCATCAAAGTTCGGTTTCCATCACTTCCGATAACTCATAGTTTGATTCGATGCGCGTCGGCCGGTTCTCCTGTTCGCCCAGCAGGTGATTGCAACGTGAACAATGCAAACACTCGACCCTAGGTTCGGCCAGGAACCATGAAAGACAACAAAATGGCCAACAGTATAGTAAAAGAGATGCAAACGCTGATGAAAATGTTACACCGTTGGCTTGAGCCCGAATGATCGGAACGCTTTGTGCGCCACAATCTGGACAGCGAATTGGCTGGCCTCCCGGGAGCCACCTTCGGAGTGATGTCTGATAAAGGACGGATCTTTTCAATTCAATCGACGATTGCGAGCGACAGTTGGTGTTCACGTTTGCTGTAGCACTTGCAGTATGCTTCTTCAAAGCATGATCATTGCTATTTTCCGCTCCGCTTACATCAGGAGACACATGATGGAGCAACATTTCCTCTTCTGGTTCAGTTGTTTCATCGTATTCTAGTTCAGTCGAAGTGAAGCTTTCATCGTCACTGTCGGTAGGTTGAAAAGCAGCTGCAGTATCTTCCGAAGGAGTATTTTTACTTTTCGCTTCACACCGGAATACGTTGCCGATTGACGGATGGAAATCATGCAAATGTTGCAGCAGCTTGGACATATTGCTTCGTTCACAATCGATAATCATTCCACAGTAAACGCACTTAACGCGCAATACACACATTGCTCTATCCCGTAACTCACAACTTCTGTTCCGGAAGTTTCGGCTATATATTTCACCAATCGCTTTCTACCGTTACTCGCAAGTAGGCGGTTTGGCATAAACGCATGACATACACGGATAATTTTAGTATTTTACAATTGATATATTTTTCTGCCGATACGTCACTACAATTTAATACGTTCGAAAACGTAGGAGAGCTCAATCTATACTTTTCTTCAAAATTAGCTTTAGATTTGTTGTAACCCATTATGATTGGGTTCCCCATGCTTTTCCTGTTACTTCACTTCATCAGGATATGTTTCATATAATTTGTTTTTGTAACGATTCGAAAAGAAAAAAAACATCTGTTGTAATTGGTATCGTTCAAAGAGAAAACATAAAAACATCTGCTACGCAAGGACGCCTCCATCCGGAAACATCCGTTCAAGAAAAGAGCAGATCCTATTTCCTAACCTTCACTACCTGCGGCAAGCATCAAATTGGTGTGTGGAAACAAACAGGATCCGCGTTGGTACGCGCAGAGTTAAACTTCGTAGCATAATGAATGATTCGAGTGAACTTCCTAGTTACCACGTGCTTTTGGGTCTTAAACATGGTTTGCGTTATTGCGCCATGGACGTTCATCAAAACCTTCACTAAATTTCCATTCCGAGACCAAATCCGGCCACGCTAGATTGCAAAGCATACGCATTGCTGTGTGTGCGTCACGAGTGCATGGACGTTGCTAACATCTGTTGCTGCGTTTTTGGGACTTATCATGCCCATCGTACACATCCGCCAGATCCCTATGTTCCAGGCGCACACAACGATAAACGTGGTTGCACACCACTGCCTCTGCGTACGATGCCTTGTCTCGCTCGCTCGAACCGTTCTCTGACTTGCGGTACGTGATGTTATTATTGTTTCCAACGCACACTACCATTCCCGGAAACTGTATTCCGTAAAGGGAGCAGAGGATTCGCCGTTCTTCCAATTGCGTTCTCGTATCTGAAACACCAACCGATCCGAACGCTCTTCTAAATGCGAGCGGGCACAGTGTCACGCCGTGCGGGATTCTCCCTACTGTGGACACCACTACAGACTCACGGAGGGCCGTGAGCTGTGCGGTAATGTGCAAACGCGCGATGCTTGATCAGTATTCTAGTGAAATTTCCGTTGTGAGGTTCTCGCGGCGTGCGGTGCCATATCTTTCGTGCGCATCACTCTTTTGTTCCGCAGAGCATATTTCCTTTGAGGTTTTTATTATTTGCTCATCTATCGTGACTGTATGATCGGTTTTCGCTGTTTGGTGCATTTCGTGTAGTGACGTTGTACGCTTTTTATGCTCAGTTCTTAGGCGTTTGGTTGATATCTACACCCTCAAGTACAACACACTGTAACGGAAGTGTTCGCGGAGTATGATTTGTGTTTTCGTTGTGCTCTTTGTCGTAAACCAATCTCTTAGTGAGTGAAGGTAGTGTGCATGGCCAATGAAACCCGTGGTGCTGTGAATAACCATCAGCGACGCGACGTCAGTTAATTCAATCGGTCAGCGACATTTTGCGTGCGTTTGCCTACACTGTCCATCCGTGCGTCCCAGAAACTAAGGACAGTCGACCGTAGAATTGCCTTCTGAAACAGCGAGCAAAATCGGCGACTGTGGTCAAATGGATGCTGCGGCCGCGTGATGTGTCGCTCTCAGCAATCGCGGCCCATGCGCAAATGGTGCCGGGCTACACGCGCCGTAGAAACAGTTGCCCCATTCATGATTTACTTTTCGCGGAGCTTCTTAGACGAAGCTGACACCGAAGCACATGTGGCAGGAAATCATTTGTTTAGATTTATTACAATTAGCCTTTACATGTTAACTGAAAAAATAACTAAAAATTTATGAATGCTTTATTCAAGTAGTGACCAAATATGCGAAATCTATCATGAGGGCATGCTAAAAATTAATCCTCCTTGAAAAAGATGCTGTCGAAAGATGGTTGCGTTGTGCGAAAATGTCAACATAAACGGGTGACGTCATACTGGTTCCTCTTGCAGCTTATAGTCTTAAGATAAGAATCGTAAGATATCATTATTTCAATTATCTAACGAGGCTTACCTCATTAGATAAACGGCGAGTAAGTCCCATGTGGAAGAGCGTCGCATTTATCATTCAAAGGGATATATAGAACAAGAACAGCGGATTGCAACAATCGGCAATATTAAGTACAGAGGCAGAACGAAAGCAGCGTAACAATCCAGCATCTTCGGCTTTCTGTATGTTTCGTGCTTCATTGTAACAGTGTCGCGTCATCGATTACTCACCAATTCTCTCTCCGTCCAACTCTTTACGGAGGAGGCCCTAAATAGTTACTAAACCCTTGTTTACGTTTAGCATTGCATGTTAAATTAACTATTCTTAACGCCGTAACAGCCTGTTCTGAACGCCGTAACGCACATAACTTTTGAATTGTTCCTTTGAACTCACAACTAAAACGTGGGGTAGATTTCAAACGCACCACATCGCATTTAAAATGTGCGACGAAATTTTCATCAATCGAAAAATATTTAAAAGGCACTCACCTATGTTCAAACACCAATGCTTACCGCCAAAAGATCGCTAGGACGTGATATTATCTTTGTGTGATTTAATTATAACCTTAACAGGACTAGTCAACGTTTCGGGCCTAGCGCATTGAAGGATGTGCTTTTCAAATACAGAAAAGCGGCGAACACATCGTTCTTCTCGCGATTGGTTCGCCTGATTGTAAGGCAACATTTCCACGTGTGAGGTCGATTCTTGTGCACCTCGAGCCGCGGAACAGGAAAATGTATATCCGATGACAGACCGACTAGCCCGCCGTATCCGTAACGCTGCTCCTGTTTCCGGAGAAGACAATTCGAAACAACAAGCGCACAACGGCGAAAGGGCATCGAATAAAAAGCCAAAAATCCCGAAGCAATAAATAAATGGCCTCCAGTCCAGGGTTCAAAGCCCGCGTCGCAGCCAAAAGCAAAGCAATACGTTGATGGTACGTGATCTACAGTGCGAGGGTCGTATGTTTTTTTTTGGAAAATATTGTATTTTTAAAAATAACAACCACCCTGATGCTCCTTCCATAGTGTGTGTTGTGCTCCGCTGGTGTGGAGTCTCTGAGTAAATTCGGCAACCCGACTCAAAGAGCGTGCGTGAATGACACGGTCTGACGAAATGAGCTGTGGAATCGTACTTTTCTAGCACCGGATATGTCGTCTTTGAGCCGGCTGTTTTGATGGCTCCTCCTACGCTAGTTCTAGTTCACGTGTATTCGAAACTCTACTTTCCAGACAGACGGTCCCGTAGCAATCACAACAACCTATAAATTACTTGTAACTATTTAAGGAAATGCAACGAGTTGCACTTTGGAACCGGTTGCAGCTGTTGTTATGAAAACTTCCATCAGGCATCGTTAAGGCATATACTTGTATAACTGTTCTAAGATTAACCGTGTGATCGTAATCAAGATGGATAGAAGTTGTATGTTCAACCATTTTCTCGTTAATTCTTTAAATATTAAACTATTAATGCTGTCTTGAAGCAGTCTGATAATCTTACTAGTACATGATTTCGATTGGATAGCATTGATTCTTAAGCCAGCACCGCCGGGTGGTTATAGTTGCCGTATACGAGAAAAGAAGAATATGTTTCATTTGTTCCTCTAGAACCGACAAATTAGGAAAAATTGCACTGATAAGATAGGATACACTCTTCGTATCTTCTCGTTGATAGTAGCTTTTCGAAAGAAATCGAAAGGTGTCGGCGAGAGGCAAGATTTGGGGAAAGATAATACCGTTCGGCTAAATCGATTGCTCGTCTCACTGGAATTAGCTGAGGACTTACTGATTTTTCATGGCAATTGATGCTGGAGGGGAGACGGCACACCTTCGCATGATTCAAAAAAGCGATGTCCCTAGCCGATATCCATCTTAGTGGCTTGACGACGACCAGGAATCTTTGAGAACTACGCATTAAATGAGCTGTTTATTGCATTTTTCCAACGTGGCTCACGCGCTTGCTGGCAGCGCTACGAGTCGTTCATGATGTCTAAATTTAAACCTCCTACTTGATCATCGCATAACTTTGCGTATCCGATGGGCGGCGATGTTCCTCCTTTAGTGTCCATGCCGTGCAACGAACGCCACCACACCACTATTCCGTGCGTTTTTGATCCCAAATCTTCTTTACCGCTTCACCTAACATTTTCTGCATGCAACTAAAGGTTGTTTGATCAGTGCTGTCATATATCGCTTTCAGCACATTTCTCGCAACAGTCACAACAAGCAAATTGAAACGCTTTTGTCCCTCTCGCAACAAATCATTTTTTCGACTAAAGTCCTCGCCTACAGCTTCCATGTGGAATATGGATTGTGTTCCAGCTGGACGTATTCAAAATTGCGCCCGAAAGGTCACATCAAGAACTGGTTACATAATAATTCATCTCCGCCGTATCGAACTGCGATCAATGGCCAATGCTGTTTACGTGTAGGTATATTGCCGCGAAATTGGAATGAATCAAGAAAAAAAAACTTCCGTATCCGTCACAAGCATCGCCGTTCTCTGTAGTTCTGAACGGACGTGCCCTGGTTACCAGTGGAGAGGAGCGTCATGGATTGAATGCTAATTATCCAACGCCCTCACCGAATCGAGTACCCGATGTCCGGTGGTGCGTTGCATTCGTGCAAAGGGGCGCAAAATGCGCACACAACCAACCGGGGTTGTACGTATGCCGCTTACGCACTAGCGCCCACGTGGCTGATCGTACGTACTAGTCACTGAGGTACCTTACACGTGTCCGAGCACGTTTGTATATGGTGATCTCGAATATCTGTCGCATTTTGGGGTACCTTATTTTCCTGACTATTAGTACCGAACCACTCCTACTTTATTTCACAAACGAAACCCACATCGTTCTGACGGTAACTTGCTCTAGTCTAGCTGCGTATCGGTATTAACGGGGTTACCGCCACAATAACCGCTACGTCAAACTAACTGAACTGACTTAAGTTCGAATGATTCCGCCATGAAATGGCCTTTCGAATTGAAATA
Organism: Anopheles cruzii; assembly: GCF_943734635.1. Taxonomy (NCBI): domain Eukaryota; kingdom Metazoa; phylum Arthropoda; class Insecta; order Diptera; family Culicidae; genus Anopheles; species Anopheles cruzii. Next base: position 48,539,472 of record NC_069145.1, read on the forward strand.
CCTGCTTATCCATGTATTTGATATTACAAATTGAACAATGGTTAGTTTTTTATACTCATACCCGCATGCTTTTGCATTGTGGACTTGTATCATTAGATAGTTGAAGATCATGACACGAGCATTTTTTCCACTAGATTCGTATCTCGTATACTTTGTTGCTCAATGATCTATTTCTTGGTGTGATCATCTCTGATTCTCACTCGAGACACAATCTTCTTTATCTTCAGAAGATCTTTTAGTCTGGCTGGTAGGATCGCTAAAATACAGATTACACACAGAATATCTCCAAATTTCTAACGTACTATATTGGATTACATGTACAGGCGATGTGCCAAAAACCGCAATAGAATTAATTCGCGTCTGTGCGACAAACCATGAGAAAAAAGGGTTACTCCCGATGGGTGGTTTCAAAGTTTACGCGACATCTTGTCGCCTCTCTTGCGGTCGAGATGTGTATATTGGTCGCGACATTCACGTCCGCGTGCAATCCGCCGAAACTTGCCACGGTTACCGCAAAGTGTTGGCATTGTAAAAGAAACTACCTTTTCGTCCATCTGTCTGTCTTTCTTTGTGTCAGAATTATAAACAACCTTTACTAGCGCGCGGCGACGAGCGATTTTCGACTTGTACGATTTACAATAAATTGCGTTTTGTTTACTACAAAATACTGAGTCGCCGTCTAGACAGAGTCTAGTCACCGATGGACGCACGATACCTGGCTAAGCATGGGAACTCGGTTTAAGTTTACTTACGGTCACAGTGAGGTTAAAAATCCAAACCGCTTTATTCTTTACATACGTATCCAGTTCGATGAATTTTCGACACTTTTGTTTAATCTTTCAACATTTTCAATGTATGGAAACTTCTTATATCATATTGCATTAATTCACATCATAGTATTGTTTAAAGACTTCGTTGAAGAACAAAATTCTTTGAACAAACAATTTTCTAATTCGTAATCAACCATTCCGTACGATTGGATTAGCGTGATAATGCGTCACCGACGAGCTATGTAAATTATAAAATTTCTTTGCAAATAGATGTGCAATATAGAGACCGCCAGAGTGCACCGTGGATTGAGTGCATTACTTTGGTCGTTAGTCAACGAACTAAATCAATAATCTCACGGTCACCAAAAATGATCTCATTCGGTCGTTCTCAATGCCAAACAGTTATGATTTCGAAGGCTCACACACGGTTTCGAGTATTTTTTGCCCATCGAAGTCTGACACTTTGGTCACGGGCAAGCGACAGCTACAAATCCTGGCAATTTTGTGATATTAATTTGTCACAAACACATTTTGATGCACGGTGCTCATAAGACCCTGCGTCCGTCTGGTAACCATGGTTTTGGTACATGGTGTAAACAAATTCCGATTCTGAGCCAAAGAAGTGCTCAGCAGGAGTTCTACCCAATAGTAACCCGGATTCAAGCTCCGTAGGAGGTAACTCATCGTTTGGGTCCCCCTGTGACGGTGAACTACAGAAGGTTTGAAGTGTAGTTTAGTATCAAGTCGACTATTCACTGACCCAGTTCTTCCGTTTCTTTTGGACGTAGTGGGATGCCATTGCACAGTACAAAGAACAAAGTCGAATACAGGATCCGACAAATCCTTCACACTCCGGTCCCCGTAGCGGTAGAAACCACACGTTGTTTGTGTGGCTCGATAGCAAGCATTCAGCGACGCAACGAGACATACATCCGACTACACGGTGAACCGAAAATAAACCCATCGTCTCGATACGACCTTAATGCAACAGACCAGCAAGGTACGGCCCGTGGCACAGTGACGGTGAACTCGAGCGGCATTTGCTTTCGAGATGGGATTTGTGCACTCAACTAACGCGGTTAAAATCAAAACTGTAAACTGATGAGTACTGGACCGAACCCTATCTGAACCTTTTTTTTAAGAATTTTCCCGCCATATTATTTATTACGCCCACGGGGTTTTTGTGGGAAGTTTTTACTGATTTAATAAGTGCCCTATGCCCCCTCTGATAAGTGTATCTTTTATGACAAGAAACCTGGTAAACCTAGCGATTTATACAATGTTCGCTTGATGGGAGTAGATTTAGTTTACTTTCAATGCATAACTTCTTTGCAACGTATGCCTATTTGTGACGAGAAGAAAGTTTCGCTGCGGGATGCAGTTTCGCAATGAGACTAAAATTGTGCGAAGTATTTCGATTCTAAAAAAATGCCCCATCTGTTATTAGACATTTTGTTTTCGACCTGTTTGTTGAAATGGTCCTACGTTCAAAGTATAAGTGCCGCTGGTTCGACATGAACACAGGTAATACAGGTAATAATACCTGCGCTGAAATGGCTGAGTATTATTCTGTTTACTTATTCTTACGCTGTTGTTTTGTTTTCATGTCACTTCAAGCAAAACATGACAGTGAAAAGCGAAGAAGTCACGGTAATTGTAGAGCAAACATTTTCATCGAATGAAGAATAAATCTATCAACATCATCTATGCTCTAACATATCCACCATATATTGACACGTTTTTATCACCGTGTTTAGTAATACGGATACCTTTTTTATCAGTGTGTGACATTGGTTTCTATTTCAAATGAACATGGCAACGCCAATAAATGATCACAGGGTTGTTTTAAATTTATTTGATCGAGAAATCGTCAAATTACGAATGCAAGGGTCATACGATCGGTGATATCGGTGTATTCTATCGATTCACACGTTGGCGGTTAGAGCAAACGACGTATCAGCAAAATAAAAATATCAGTGCTTTGTTAGGAAAATCATAACCAGGCGCCTCCACTTAATTTACTAAACGCACGAACCAACGAATGATTTCGCATATTTAGTTCCTACAGCATGCAGTTCTTTAGCGGTTTATTTATCTTTTCAAATAATAATTTTTGCAGAAAAAAATTGACGGTCTCAAAATAAATGAACCTGGATACGATATAAAACAGCTTATACTAAAATTACGTGTAACCGTGGACCGATTATGATGAAATTACTATGTAGTTAAAATGTAGTTTGGATGTTTAGTCAAACATCGAAACAGAAGAGAAATGGAACGTGTAAAACAATAAGTGCAAATGCAAATGCTTGCAACGCAGATTGGAGCGGACTATTTACCTGAACGGATGAACGTAAAAAATCCGTTACCCAATGGATTAATGAAATTGTACTGTTTAATAGATCAATGGTTGTTGCAAAAATACAAGCAAGAAGGCTGGAAAACATTCATGTTTCGGAAAAGTGGAGATCGAAGTTGAAAGTTGGCCACTCTCGTTATCCGTTAGATCATAGCTCGTTCCGGAATCCAACACATTACACCCCACGCTCGTAATCCAGCAGTGCTTCCGAATGAAATTTAGTCCATTTGCCATAGACAAGTGCCAAACAGTGCTGAGCAGCACGAATCCATTAGACCTGAAAAAACTGATAGCGACGGTGCGTCTTCGATAGCAATAACCGTGGACGGACGACGGCCGGAGCCCCAGCATCATGTCTGGAATTTTCAAATACACACCCAACAACAGGACAGCGTCTTCTACGCCGAACCGACGATCGGTGTTCGGGACGGGTTTCGGGTAAGAAAAATCCGTTGCATGAAGATAACTTCTAAAAAGCCGACTTTTCATAAGAAGTTTTGAATGAGTATTGCAACAAGCCCATGCATAAAATTGGATGTGTATGTGCGTCGGCAAGCTGTGAGTCATATGGAAAGCCACTAAAACATTATGAATCGTGGTGTTGCAATGGTTTTTACATGCCCTGTTCTCTTGCCACCACTTAAGATATGAAATATTCTTACTAAACCGGTAATAAATTTCCTCTTAATATTACTGATAAACAGTACTAATTCGCTGAAAGAAAAATGATGTTTTGGGTTCGTAAAATTGGACGATGGGGGAAACACTCCTTCCTTGAAAATAGTGCGATGTTATCTAATGAAAGTCCAATATATTTAAAAACAATACCTTCTAGATGTTATATGAACCACACACGTGCTTCGAAGTTAACCAAAAACAATAATTTGAAAAAACCGAAATAAATAAGTATATAACTAGTGGATTATTCATTAAACAAGATTCAAAGTGTATATTAGATTTTAAAAGTTTTGAAATGCGCTTAGTAAAAAATCACAGTACAAGTTGATTTTTATGTTGTAGGTGATTGAACATCGTCAAAGCAGGGAATCATAATTCACTCATAAGCATGTCCTGTCTTCCACTATAAGAAAAGAAAACTGGTCAAAGATCGAATGCGTTTAAAATGAGTGGTCTAGACGAGGCGTGTGTGAATAACCGAGGGAAGGTTAAGCAATGGCCATTTAGTTCCGGAAGTTGTGTTCGTCAATGTGAGACCAACGGAACCCACGCAAAGATTGTGATAGTCTCCGAATCAATTGCGGTACACAATGATATATTTGTCCCTCATACTAATATTTTATATCTGGTATCTTTGACCTTGTTCCTAAGCATCGGTAAGAGCAATGCCCCATTGCTATCAGAGACATCTCTGTGAAGCAATTAAGTTAGAATATTTTTATGTCTGACGGACACATGGCTATACGGACAGTCAAAACGATAAACGGTCCATGTCATTGTGAAGATTGTGTGCTTGATTAATTGCAGTAGTAAAATGATTCTGTTGTTATAACAGACAAAATATAGTCATCCATCAGTGTTCTACTCCAAGCTATTTCTACTTTCGAAGTGAATATGATATCGCTCATTCATACCAATAATGATACTAACGTTTATGCTATGATCGTAGAGAGAACAATTACCCTCCAGGTTTGCTGTCACGCTTCTTATAAGGCGTCAATTAGCTTGTTTAGCTTTGTTGTATCTCAATTTTTAAGAGACGAATGTTAACCTTTTGCAGCTCAAAGTCTCTATAATTGAATAGACTCCTCCTGTATCTCAGTTTTTAACGGATTATTAACAGGTCATCTCTCAAAATACGGACAAAGGTTTTGTCAAGAAGCAAGTAACAGGGTAGATCATGAGACCAACGTTCTATTAGAGTTCAACGACGTAGACCTACGCATTCTATTTCGTAAAAACAATCGATCCGATTTAAAATCTTCGCCGTAACAAACACTACCCACACTAAGCGATTATAGATCATCAGACCAGATTGCCGTCGTCTGAATGATATATATTGACTCGTTGTCTTATTATGTTTCCTTGTTTTTTTTGTATTTAATTTATGTTATTTGCTTCTTTTTTCAGAAGTCCTGGCTTACATCAAGATGCTACTATGGACAACTCATGTGAGTAGGAGCAATTTGTTGCATAGTTATTATGTAGTGTTATATTTAACAAATGTATTCAACTTCTAAATTTTAAGAAAAGAAAATCAATACCCAAATTGTCCAATAACGTGACATGATGTAGAATAAGCTCATTAATAGCAGAAATATACAAAACAACACTTCATAGATACCTAATAGTCTTTATTACTATTAAGCGCTTCATTGGTTTGTGTCGTCCACGAAATACGTCAAAAATGATTACTAGGAGATTTTGATGGAATTACTACGTGCCGAACGAATTAAATATTACGTTTTGCTTGAAATTAATTTTGCTACAATACTCTTCAAAGTAGCGCGATTTTTCAACTTTGAACATAGCGTATTTCAAATGCTTACTAGATTATGATTGTCTTACCTTACCCGAACAGTGCATGAGTTTCTAGACCATGCATCAAAGCAAACTGCGCAATTGCCAGAAGCTATGCAAACAGCTCATAGACTCGTTTAAAGTCGTTCGGTGCAGTCGATGAAGCAAAATGGAGGGTGGCAGTGGTTCAAAGCGCAAGTTGTGCTGGAGTACACCAAGAATTGTTCAACGGCGAATCAATTTCGACGGCTTAAGGGAGGCATGGAACGCACCGAATAGTACTATGAATCAAAGTTACAGTTCACCGATTTCCGTAAATGGTATTTGTCGACACTTAGTCTCTCAGTTCTGGCAGAAAGCCATTGTCCGTAAGCTATTGTTCGAACGATTTCATAATTCTGTTTATTCATCCGCAGATGCGATGCGATTCCGTTCTCCATCAATAAACGTTCTAACTGAACATGGATCACCCGTTCGTTCGTTACGCGAGATCGAGGACGAATTGTCTTCGCTGCGCAAGGAGAAGTTCAATCTTAAACTGCGCATATTTTTCCTTGAGCAGCAGGCTGGTATTACCACAGAGAACAGCGACATAGCTAGCCTGGGTGTGACGGCTTCTTCTTCTGGGACGTCACGAGAAGGAAATTATGTAAAGCAAAATATTGATCTAAAGGTAAATGGTCGCACACCCTCAATGTACCCCGGCACACACCAAAAGCAATTTATCAAGCTTCAATCATCGTTTTTATTAGACCCCAATACGTTCTATACTAATGTGCAGTATTTTCTTTGTCAGGTGGAAGTAGAATCATTACGCCGAGAGCTGCAAGACAAGCAAGATCTACTGTGCCAGGCGGCCAAAGCGATCGAAGTACTCGAAGAAGGCCACCGTCGAACGGAGGAAAAACACCGGGAAATGGTGAGCGATCTTAACAATCGCATTGAAATCCATCAGCTCGAGATTAAGTCCCTGGAGAAAGTGGCGGCTGAATTGCAGCATAAACATCGCGAGTTGCTGCAACTTTCTTCAAACCGGCAAACCACGGAGAATGATACCGAACAAGGACAATGTGATGATATCGTTCTTGTTCACGAGCCAGGCAAAGTAGAAGAAAACGTCGGCGAAAGCCTACTGGACTTCCTCGATGCTGTGCAGCATAACAGCGAACTGGGCGTACAAGACAAACTCAAAGCCCTCGAGATGGACAATATTTTGCGACAGTGTCAGGAGCACAATGTAGAGCTAAAGCGCGAAACGGAACAACTGAAGGAGGTATTAAATCGTAAAACGGAAACCATTGCACAACTTGAGACAGAGGTGAATGAATTGCGATTTGAAAATGCGGAACTCCGGGAAAAATTGGAGGAGAATGATAAATCGCCAGCTGATGCAGAGGTGAGAATTGTGTGAATTTTCAATTCTTTAAAATATATTTATTGAAATAGTTTCTATCATATGCCAACGAAAACAATGTTTTTTGGGTTACTTCTTACAAAAAAACTTTATTCCCTGCTGCAGCTATAACTAATAACACTATACAACTAATTACGATACCTTTCGCCAGCATCGAAAATCACGGTCCGGTCCACAATGCCTTCAGACACTAAATAAAATAAGTGATTATAATTTGCGGCGCTGGCCAGCAAATCAGGCAATTTACACTGAAGCTGATGTTCCAATATCTAGTCAATGGAGCATAACACCAGCAGGAAATAAGAAGCTAGATTTTCTTGCATCAAATGCCCCCACTGTGTGTCATCGTGTTATTAACGAGTGGGTGTATCAGCATTTTACGTGTAAACCAAAAACTGCTAATGCAAATGATTGCAACGAAGATTGGAGCGGACTATTTTCCAAAAAGGATAAACGTAAAAAATCCGTTATGGAATGGATTACAGAGTTAATCTGAGTTGAAGCTCATGCACGTTTATTTTTGTCCTGATAGAACATATTTTCAATTTCTGTTTCCATGAAATCGTAGAATGAACCCCCAAATTCAATAAAGCATATTCAAATAAATTATTATTAAATGCGGAGTAAACATTATCATAACTTCACAGTGAACTTAATAATGGTTGCAGCAAGTTTGATTTGTTTTTATTTTCAGATTGAAAGGCTTAAGAAACAAATCTTCGACGTTCGATCAGAACTGGCGGAGAAGCTCTGTGTGCTGGACGAAACCGAGACAAAACTGAAGGACAAAACGACAGAGCACATGAAATCTTGTCGAATGGTAGAAAAACTAGTTAAAACGATAACCGAACAGGATAGGGAGATAGCCAAAATGAAGCGAAACTCGGTATGTTGTTGCTGGATTTTTTTATGTATTGTCATTTTATAAAGAACGTTATTTCATTCATTATGTTTACATTTGAATAAATCGGAACCATTTTAAGGCTTCCGATAATAGGCTGCAAGATTCAATGACAAAGGTATTAAAAATGTTCCCTTCATATTATGATCACAAGTTTCTCGCACAGCGCATAGCAATATTCATAAAATTTTACTAATTTTGTTTATTATTTCTTCGGTCTATTGTGCGTTCTACAGTCAACTGCTAGAGGTGGAAAATCTAATAGCAACACCTCGATTCCTAGCCGTCGGTAAATGCGCATTAGAAAACCTTTTGATCATCGCCTCCTTACCCGACTGTAGTTAATCAACCACAATTCCATTAAGTTGGCCGAAACAGAGAGGGCCACTTTCGCACGTACAGCAGTATCTATGTATTTTTTGTATGTGGATATTTTCAATTCATACACCTGCAGTGAGTAATTGTTGAAAAAATGAAAAAACTTGGTGATGGTAGACTGCAATGGTTGATTTTGTTATTATTATTTTATCATGTGTTAACTTTTCACTTCCTTGCGCCCGTTGCACTTGTCGGATCTTTATTTTATTTCTAATACTGGGTGTTCAAACTTGTTTCCTCTTACGTTTTGTTAAAGTTATTTATCGGATAACATTTTCAATTATCTTACAGAATATATCGCTTCCTTCGGAGCACGGATCGGGTGCGCGGTACGAGTTGCCAGAAATACTTGATCAGGATCGCAAACCCATTACCCAAATGGAATACGATTCTTTGGTGCAACGCGCCAAGCTGCTGCAGCAAAAGAATGACACGTTAATTCAGAAGCTATGCAGCAGTGGAACAGGTGATCACCGGAATGATCGTAACATCATTATCAAACAGCTGAACGATGAGCTTATTCAGGCCCGCGAAGAAGCTGAAAAGGCACAGAAATGGCGTAAAGAATGTGCAGATCTCTGTGCCGTTTCAACACTCCGCTTAGAAGAGCTGGCAGGTTTTCTTGATTCGCTATTGAAAAACAAGGAGTTGGTTAGCTCGCTCTCCACTGATCGTCGCAAAGCCATTCGCAAAGCAGTCGATCGGAGTTTGGATCTGTCGCGAAGTCTAAATATGTCCATTTCCGTGACGGGATTTTCCTTGCCTGGCAACAGTCTCGCTCAACTGAGTTGCCTTTCGGGATACCTACATAGTTCCTTGGCGGGAACCGAATTTGCTGTGGAAGATCGCGATGGATATGACAATGATAAGGAAAATTTGGCTGAAAATCCCATTTCAAAATCTGAGTATTCTAACCAAACGCGAAACATGATCGAATCACTGAAGGCGGAAAACAAAGCGTTACGAGGTGAATTACTAGAGCAACAACAGCAGCTTCAACAGCGAACTAAGCGCCGCGAAAGTAAGGAACGTAAGTCGGTTACAGTAGACCCCATTTCGGACTCGGAAGCCTGGTCTGAGCCTGATCGCGGTGTTTCACTGGCCCGAATTGGGCTTGAGGATCGGTCTACCCTGGGTCAGAAACTGAGCCCTCCAGGCACATTAAATACCTCCACCAGCGCTGCCACTGGTGCCATAATGGAGTTAAGCTCAACATCGGACAACGAGTTGACTGCCGCCGGGATAACGAATGCTGTCGGGCGCAAAACAAATACCGTTGCTACGGTCACAGAACTGAAACAATTGCAAGAGACGGTAACGGTTCTAAATGCTGCACTCAGTCACAGAGACAGTACACTACTTGACGTCCAGAGCCGCATGGTAGATCTAGATAACAAGCTCCAGCAAGAACGTCTCAGGTTTGCGAACTTGGAGTCCGACGTTCACGGAAGTCGCCTGCAAACCGTGCGTCTGGAACAGGAGGTGAAGGAATCGAAAGAACAAGTCGAAACGGCCACTGAAAAATTGCAGCTTCTTGAAAACGATATTCGCCAAAAAGATGAGCTCATTGTGAAACTAAGACGTGAGCGAGAACAAGCGTTCGTCGACTTGAGGGTGGCCGTCATGAAACTCGATACGATGCGCTGCGACTACGAGGAACTGCAGCTACGGCACAAGGCTGAATTGGAGCAAATGCTAGCACGCGAGCAAAAACAACTCGACGAGCTACGCACTAACCTTAATAATGCATTCCGAGATGAACTAGACCATAAGCAGCGATCATTCGATGCCGCACTAGAGAACAACTACATTTCCAAGAATATTCACCAGGAGAAGCTACGCGAGCTTGACGAACTGCACTTTCGACTGGAAGACGCCCACAATGATCTGTCCTCGATGGCGCAGGCAGAGGAGCGCGCCCGCGAGCAGCTGGCTAGTTGTGAACGAACCGTTGCAACAATGAAAAAGAATCTCGATGATGCCACTCTGCAAGCATCGAAGGCAGCCATTGAGCGGACGAAAGCGTTGGCCGAGAAGCGACAACTTGAAAGTGATCTAGGGCGCGTTCAACGAGATCTGGAGCAGTTGAAGACCGACAAGAACGCACTGAACGAGCAATTGGCTACATTGCAAACGGTCACAACAGCGATGGATACATCCACTACGGCCCGTGTGCTTGGTCATGCCGAACCCAGTGGCAGCAATATCGAGAATGCGCTACAAGGATGCTTTTCGGCTTCCGCTACCGAAGACGAAGAGGCAACGGTGGGCCGAAGACAGTTGGAAAACTCGTCTCCCGATCTAGGCATAGAAAGTGACCCTGGTCGGTTGTCAAACATGGAAATGGCGGGATCATCCAATTACAACTCGGATGCCTTAGCGCAGCATCGTCAGCGACCCTTGCTCAAAACTCTGGAGCTTACGAAATCGATGTCAAACTTGCTGTTGAACCCACCGATGGAAGGTAAGTATTGATGCACCGTGCTTTTTGTTAATTGTATGGTTTTAATTGACCGACATGTTTTTCACAGTCAAAAATGAACACGGTTCACCGAATAAGAGTGCAGAGCAAGATGCCGAAACTTTGCCGACCGATGCAACAACCGTAGTAAAGCACGACTGCGCTAAAATCGAAGCGGACTTTGCCGAATTAAAACGTCGGTATAAAGTTACGCGTCGCTATTTGGACCAGGCGTACGACAATATCAAATCGGCGAACAAACGCAAGGAGCAGCTCGAGGTTGACATTAAACATCAGATCCACAAGACGCGAGCAGTTCTCAAAACTGTACACAACAACATGGAGCAGCCCAGACACTAAAACCGGTTAATTCATGTTGCGATTTTGATTTCAAACTAATGTTTTTTTCTCTGCTGACAATCCAACATGCCTCATTTCAATGATTGAAACACCAGGCTGAATCGAGCAACAATTAAACTAAAGCAAGGTGGTGTAGAAATACGAGTTTATAAAGGAATCATTGCAGTCAGTTTGAAAATAAGGCATGTTGCTGGGAGGCGGCTGTATGAATATTGTACATTTCATTGTAATGAACTTATTATCTTTACATTTTGTTTTGATCCTTGTGAACCAGTCTGATATTTAAGTGAAGTAACTAGTTTGGGAAGCATATGTTGGATTCGATTAGGAAGGTCCTGCGGTAATAGCTGGAGAGATAAATTATTTTTAAACGAAACAATAAAAAACCTAACCGTTTTAGAAGAACATTGTGACGCAGGAAATGTGCGTTTTTTTTATTTTTTATTATGACGTGTTTGATTTTTTACGATTTTACGTACGATTTTTTTAAATATTTTGCCTAATATATAAGCAAAAAAATAGTGGCCGAACAACATTTAAGAAATTAGAGAATGATTTTAACTTTACTAATTCCAGTAGTGACGAATTAGTCTAGGAGACCTGCGTTATATTCGTTCCGGTTGACCAGACTCGAAAGTACAGTCGTGCCCCCCCACAATGGTTCACCCATTAGTGATGATGCAGAAATTTTAACGAAAATCCCTCTCATACCTAAATCACAGCCACATCACCTCGGCCAGCTTCGAATTCAATGCACAAATTGTTTTATCTTTTGTATAAATCGTAACATAATTGAGATGCACTTGAAAAATCGAACATCGTAAACAAGTTAAAAAACGACCATGGTTTCAAAGTTCAAAGTGGAAGTTTCAAAAACAACTACCAACTAAACAACAAAAAATCCTTATTAGAATTTAAAAATCATCAAGTTTTGGAACTTTGACATGTCAATAAGAACGGCGTTTTCATGATTGACACTCTAGTTTATTGAAATCAATTTTATACATATTTATTCTTTCATTTTTTCCTACATTCGTTGCCTAGTGGTTTGGATTTTTGGTGGTACTGCCTAGAATGAATGTTACAGGTTTAGTAACTTTACGCTACATGAATCACAAATCTTCGTTGAACTCCGTGAAATATCAATTATATTGTCTGTATTTTCTTTGGGGTCCGTAACATGCTCGATTACCAATATTTTCCGTGGCCATGAATACTCAAGATGATCTGCTAGGTGAAGACCAACCTTTGCATTCTTTTTTAAATATCTTTGACCGAACGGTACGAACGATACAAATCTACTTAAATAAACGCATTCACTGACTTGTTTGTTCAACTCTCGAATGTATCTAGAGGCCTAATAATAAAATACTCTGTTCGCTAAGCTTTGGAGTTACGTTGGATTTCGTATTTCCATGAATCCGTATGACATGAATTTTCCTTCACTGCTGCTTTCCACTGCTGAAGCCCAAAAAACCATCACGGTTTGAAGTCTACTTTTGCCACAGTAACAATATTTGAACTTGGATTTAGTCGTAGAAGCCCTAACCAGTAACATTACTATCGAAAGACTATCGGTACATCTATAGTTTCGTTTATCCTCACTGCGTTCCGCGAAGAGCTGACAGTTTTCTTGTTCTTTCTACTGAAGTTAAAATTTTCATTAAAAGCACCAATATCGAGACGCTAGAGGCCAAGGCCACGTGCATTATCGTGGATAATTGTGCTTTATCGTTGGCTGAAGCTATTTTGCGGTGCGTTGCTGTATTGATTGATAGCAAGTATGTGTTTCTCCTCATGGTATGTACGCAGGATGTGTCCCAGTACCGAGGAAGTATCGTTGTCGCTAAGCCACATGGTCATTGTTGAGGAGTTTTCTAACATTGTGATCAGTGCTGAAATAGAGCACAAAGCGTAGGCCAGGTTACACCGAGTGAAATTCCACATATACACATTCCCAAGCCACCCCAAAACTCACCAATAAACATTTTTGGATTTCCTAAACTAACTTGTACTTGTGGTGAGTCCATTAGAACACGTAAAATGGGGGACTCCATCGGCAGCCCATCGTTTAAACCCTGTACACTTTTCGCCCGATTTCCCAGCAACCACTCACACTGTAATATGAATGTGGAAAAATGCATACTTTAAGTAAAACCATTTGCATGTGCCCTTCGAAAGGGCTCATTTATTTTTGAGAACTCACCGCGGCGGTCTGATTGTTGTGTGTTGCAATTAAAGCTTCTCGAACGCTCTCTTCCTCAAAACCCATTTCCATTATGGGGGCGAGCAAATCTGGGGCCGGAACAACGCTTTTCTCTGAATACAACCGCACAATCTCCAACAGTGTCACGATGTTATCTCGTTTGGTCTACGAAAACAAATATACAAAATAAGTTCACCCATATCATCGGCATTTGGACTGGTTCTGTACGGATTGTTATTCAACGCTCACCTTGAAAAGATACTTTTCTTTAGAACCCCCTATTTCACCTTCGCTGTCTCCATCAAAAGCGTCTTCATCGCGTTCTTCAGGCTCATCGATAGAATCTCTGATGGAGGATGATCTCGATAGGGATCTACTTTCGTTGCTGGTGTCCGAGTTTTTTCCGCTGTTACTATTGTCAGATTCCTGCGCACCCACTGGTAAGTGGGTTTGGTTTGTTGTAGTTGAAGTCGATGCACATGAAGCGCGCTTATCACAGTTAAAAAGCTTTGCTGAACTATCGTTCTGAATGAGCCAGTCTAGAGCCGCTGGAAAGACATTTCTGTTTGGAAACCAGATATGCAGAAGTTTCAGCAACGTTCTTTCCCAGTAGTCATATTTTACCACGCTCACTTACTTGGTAATTTGTAAGGCTTGATTTATCTTATCCAGGGAAAATCCCATCTCTAGTAGCGTTTCAATTGAACTAATTTGATGGCGTTTTCTGTTTATGAGACGTTGTTGGAACAACGCAATCAGCTTTTCCGCGCACGTTCCAGTTCCTAGTATGTATGCCGATGCTTTCGAAAGTGATATAATTATACGCCGGAGATCTTGCTGAAGCTGAAAAACAATATAATTTAAAAAGCGAAATTGTTGATTTATTAAAGTCATTGTGTTCAAAATTATTAAATTCCACAAAACCCTTACTTCATCCGCTTGTACCATGCCAAGATTAAAGTTCACCGATGCCTGATTAATTCGCGACAGAGGAATGTGTCGTGTAGCAGCTAATATATCTGCAACCGAAGGCCCCTTCGTACTATCCTCGACCTGAGGCTTGTCAATACGTTTGGCAATTAACAGAAACTCTTCTAAAAAATGCAACCAACATGCAAAACGCTTTTTGTTAAAACTGTCACGTTTATCTGATCATTATTTTCGAGGCACTTACCGTCGTCATGTACGTTAAGTAACAGATCGTCGTCGCGGAAAATTCGTTTGTTGTGGGATCGTATCAGCCGATAGCGGTCGGCCAGTTTGTCAAGATCCGATGAAAAATGTGGCATCGTAAAGGCATTGCTGGCGAACTTCTCCAGGCCGTGCATTTTCAATTGGCGTCCATTTAGGACACGTCTAACATCCACATTGACCATACCTCCCCGAGGGCTTATAATCCGTAGCGTAATCTGATGTTCAGCTCCTTGCTCCGCTTTTGTTTCACCATTCGCTCTGTCTGGCGAAGGTCTGTAACATAACATAAAGACGAATTCAAACTCTAACAATAAAATATTTCTTTTTCCCGCCAGACCCGTTTTCCCGACAAACTTTTTTCTCGTTACAATGATCGGAAGCATACAAAGTCGCTGTTTAGGTACAAGCGCTGGTTCAATTCGCGCTCCCAGCAAACTTCCATTTTCACACCATCGACTACTCACCTAGGTGTGGTTTTGATTTTGAGAAAGCCCATCCAGCGCCTAAATGCTTCCATTTTGTTTGTAAGCGAGTAAACTTACCGCGTTCGCCACGACGACCCACCACCACTTGATGTCGATGGTTGCTGAGATTGCTGTGCTATGTGTGTCCCTGTGACTCGTTGTCCATAGCGCGGATTTCGGAGGCCGTGGAGACGCCCGTGGCCAGGTGATGCGCTGGTGCCGGGTGCGGGTGGCGTTCCCGACGAAGGTTCACTTGAAGGGGGGCCAGAGCTGGACGAAGCAGAGCTACAGCTTGAAGTACAATCGCCGGCAGCGCGTGGTTGCTTGCGCGACTGTTGCCAACGGGCACGTCTTTCGGCAAACTTTTCTCTCATCCATGGTATCATAATGTATTACCGAATTCGACGGAACGCTTCCCACAACCAATAACAGCGCCCGGGCTGATTATTTGCCGACGCCAGGATGTTGATCGCTTCCACTATTCTAACAAATGAGGTACAATGAGAGACTACGCGCTTCTTTACATTATATTAGTTTCCTCTTTAGGACACTGTTCTAGGTTTATGTTTTTCACTTGTCTATGAACGCAATTTTTTTATTTTCTAAGCGCTACATTTGACAAGTATTGTGATTCGTTTATGTTTTGGTTCTGCGCCATGCGCGAAAGCTACCCGGTGAAAAAGGTACCATAAACACAAAACACCCAGTAAAACTTTGTCGGTCCTTTTTTTAATGTTACCGCCGATGCGATTGCCTCCTTGTAGAACGCAAACAATCGAACCATCAATAGCATAAAAATATCTTTCACAATAAAATAGCTTCATATCGTTTGTTTTGTGTAGTTTTATTACTTCCTCAAATCAAGGTGTTGCTTTTTATCAGCACATTTGGGTGTTCCTTCACATTATTTTTCTATCTGTCGAAGTTTTCGGCGTATGCATCGACGAGGAACGAATCCTCTCTACGCACCTGATGGTGTTGGCGTAGGGAAGTGTTGAAGGTGTGGTGTGGCCAGCAATTTTTGCACCTTTTATACTGAGATGAAAGCTTACTTGGACTTCTTGTTTTTGATCTTCTTAAGGTAAAACTCCAATTCTTTGCCTTCAAGGATGTAACCATCAGCACGTCCACATTGACCGGGCCGAGAAGCAATGGCGGCTGAAAAATAAAAATATGAACTTTAGTCGCAAACCAGCATCATTCACCTCAACATAAGTTTAGAATTCCTGTGTATTTAGCTATTCGTGTTGCACTCACTAACAGCGGATGAAGCGATAAATCAGTGTAACTATGACAAGAACGGGTCATTCCTCACTAGTGTTGGGAAGGTAGCTCAAAACGAACATACCAACCAACTAAATCCACGCCGAAGCAATGGACGTGAGTCTCAACTTTAATATCATCATTTCAACATTTCATCCATGCTGTACAGAAAAGTTACACACGTTCGGCTACGGCATTGTCGACAGCAATACTTACCAAGCAGACGACCCGAGTTGAATTGTTCTTCAAGAGCAGTATCCAGCTTGGCGGTTTTTTGGCGCTTGACGAACTTCTTCATCGTACGCTTACTGCGCTTCTTGCTCAACACGTCCTCTTCGCCCGCCTTTAATTCACGCTTCTTGCCCAGCGGGAGCAGGTAGTGGCTTTCGTACCACTGGCGGAAAGGAGCAGCATCGATCACGATGATAGCATTCTTCACCAGCGTCTTCGTGCGAATGAGCTCATTGTTCGATGCGTTGTACACAACATCGATGATACGACACTTCCGGGCCATACCCTCCGAAGCCCAGGCAAAGTTACCTGCATCCAGTCGCAACGCGCGGAATTTCCTGTTCCCGCCACGGGTTCTCACGAAGTGGACCCGGGTTGCACCAATCTGTAAACATTACGATCAAGATATTAATCTCCTGTCCATTGAACGGTTGGTGGTGTTGGGCACGTGAATGGCAAAGTTCCTCGCATGAAAAACACGTACTTACTTTGGTGTTAGCGGCTGGGCGTCCCAACTCATACTTCCTCTTCTTACGGATAGCGGCCTTCTTACCACCAGTGGCTCGCCTCTTGTGATAGCTATCACGGCTGATACCTGCAACAGATCGTACGATAAATGGCTTTTTCAACCTTTAACACCGGCATCACAGATGCCAAGTCGCATCGCAAAGCTTCGCCATCAACACCAATACATCGGAAAACGTGGGCTGCTGCAACTCTGCATATATCGTGAAATATTTACGTTTGCAGCAATATACACTCACGTCGTAAACCAAACACTGGATTGCAACTAGGTGGCAAGAGATTCAAACATTTTCCGATGCATTTTCACTAGCTTTTTCAGCGAATTTGAACAAACAAGAACAAGCGACGACTTACCCATTTTGAAGTGTTGAATGGGAAAGAGAGAGCTTTACCGGAAGAACGATTGTGGCAGTCTTGGATTTTGACGTTTAGCAGTTTCGCTCGTTCCCGTGTGACAAATTTGCGCTGCTGCCAACATTATGAAGCTACGGCAGAGTTCTACGGCGAGAAACATTCAAAAATAATAAACTATTTGAAAATATCGTTTTTATTCGATTCATGTATTTTTACATATTTGGATAATTGCTGATTTATTCGTATGTACAATTAAATTCGGCTCAATGCTACATACTTAGGAATCGTTTAGTATATGTTTTTTTGTGCTGCATTGCTCTACCTAGCAGCACTATCGTGTTTTAGCCATTAATTGCTTATTGAAGTTAAACATTTCCGAGTTGCATTGTTAATCAAGATGCAATATTTTTTCAAACATTTCGTTTATAAGCAACTTGTTTAAATATATCTATTTGAAGGATAAGAATGTTGAAGTTGTTACAAGTTGAATAATTCGACATTGAAGTAACCAATTTAGTATAGTGATTTCTTTGAACCAATCTTGAACTCAAATTTTTTTAAGTTCATATAGCATTACATTTTATTTCCCGAAACAACCGATGTTTTATTTCGTATTTCCTGTTTTGATGTCTAAAAAAGGTGGAACTCCTCTGTATTGTTTTCTTCATTTTTTCTAGGCTTCTTTGAAGTGGAAGCTACATGACTGTTTTCCGATTGCTCTGTTGATGACATCGAATTGCCCTGGTTTTTGGAGGTTGCTGCTATTTGACTATGGTGAATTTGTGATGAATTAACGACCGAAATCTGATTTGCTATTGGTTTCTGGCGCTCCTCGGATCTTTCGTAGGAATGCCGAATAGTGCGCAGGCTTGCTATCACATTTTGCTTGTTCACCAACTCTGTGCTCACCAATTCTGTGATAATGTATTTTACGAGTTGCACCAACAACTGAAACTCGCGCATCGCATCTTGGCGCTTTGTTGCTAGCAACTCGTCCTTCGTTGGATTCGATATCTCGACACTCTGCGTCGGATTGTTTGACGTCGCCGTTTTCTGCTGTTTTGATAGGTTACGGCGAATTGTGTTGTGTTCGCGTTGAGAGCTTTTGCTGATTTTTAGCACCACACATTCTTGGTTTTTGATTTGTTCTTTAGTATGCATCTCAAAGGCTGCATACGGATTTTCAGATACGAGCTCCTCCTCAAAATGGTGAACAATTTCCATCAGCGATTTAATCTGAAGCTGAACGCACGAAATACGTGCCATATTGCTTTTGTACAGGTCGCCCTCTTCGTAATCCGGAATGTCAAACATGTCTCTAAGTGTAGCATCAGACACAGGCAACAAGGACGGTGGCTTGAGGTTCTTCACAATAACATTGGGCGCTATAATTAGGTGTTTCAATGAATTGCAGTGTAAGCCGTTTTGATCGTACATCTTAAATCCCATCGTCTCGAATGCTCTTTTGGTTAGATCCAGCACGGCGTCGTTCATGTTGTGTACTATAATACAAAAAAATGTTACACGGAGATGAGCACAATGGAAAAGTATACCATAGAGAAAATGAAATGCACCAGCGCAAATGTGCATTGCAATACTTACCGTATTCAGACATCTTTCAGGTGCACTACCGATAAATTTATGTTTACAGCATTCAAAATCTACCGAATTTACATGAAGTATAACTCGATCACAACGCAAAATGCTCTACGCATCAAAGCGCTAACCTGTTCGCCAGATGCACAACAAAACCCACACACCGGATGGTGTTGGATGAATTCTGCGATATTTTTTTCCAAAAATCGTCGAATATCTATTTGCTGATCTGTTTGTTGAAGTCAATTCCTTTTCGAAACCGACCGCAGCAAACTGAAAGTGGCTAACATCTGTAATTTCATTGTGTTTTGATCAACAGGATCAACATTGTGTTTGAGCTGTCAACTGGAAAAGGCCTATCGGTTGTTGTTAAACCCGGTCCACACGCTACGATATTCATTTACGATGCGTCGTTTCAGACCCATTGTAACGATGCATCGTAACGTGTGGACCGGGCTTTATAGAGACTTTAAGCTTGAAGCTTCTTTCGTCTCAAAAAAGGCCTATCGGCATTTCGGCGTGTTCTACGAAAAAGGACACGTATTTTGAATATGAAACTCGACGTCGAAATACAACAAGTGTACTGAAAAGTAGTAAGTAAGAATGAGAATGAGAAAAAGTAAGTAAGTAAGGCATAACAAAATGTGTAACAATGCTCTTTAATTTAATGTCATTTGAATTAAGTAAAAGAAATCCACAAACAATGTTAACAAACTCCAGAATCTTGGATGATAAAAGCAATCGGTTATTAGCCTAGGAAATACATAAGCTGTTCGGTGTTATAGCTGATACACATTGGATACACATTCATCGTAATTTTTTTTACCAACTGTACGAACGAGAACGAATAAATATTTTGAAACAACGTTTGGTGTGAAATCAGTGGCAAAGCAAAATTAATGTGAAATTAAGTAAATACATAGTAAGAATTTGTAGTATAAGGTTGATGCTTGTATTGTTACATTGTTACGATATACGAACCTATGAAGGGCAGTGAACAAACACACTTCTGCCCGTCCGAGAAACGAGAAAGATGTAAGAAAATACGAACGAGAAAGAATAAATGTTTAAAATAACTTTTATTGTGTAACTATGTTCCTAATTTCCTGTTTATCTGTTCTACCACAATTTTCCCTTTATAAATGTTCGCCAACATTGTCAACACAGGTTTCACCGAGTACTTCTAATTTTTAATTATTGACTTGCATGTTTAATGAGTACAGGTTCACAATATTCGCTTTCAAATAACTTATATCATTTTATCTTCAACCGAACAAGAGAAAGTAGACGGCAAAGATAAACTTTATGAGGGCTATTTTAAATTAAACAGATATTAACTGTTCGTTCCTACCACCTTTCCTAGGACAAATCTCTCGATTGCTGATTCTATTTACCTTTACATCACATTCTTCTTAATTTTATTTTCAAGATCAATATGTAAACCTGTTCTTTTCATTCTTTTTCCAAAATATTGTGTTCTGCTTGGTTTAAATAATTTGTTTGCCTACTTTCGTCTTAAGGCGGCCAAAGGTGTACCTTCAGATAGGATTAGATGAATGTTTTTTGGTAATTTTTCTCGTAATTTCAGAGTTATAACTAAAGTTAATAACAAAAACACTCACTGGGTGTAGACTTCAAGCTAAACCATTGGAAACGGAAGTAACCGGTGAGCGAAGTTTCAAGCACAACATAGCCCATTCTTGCACTTGCTTGAATGAATAAAGTGAAGAGGTAAAACGTAGCAATAGTAAAAGAAATTATAACATGATTGAGAAAAATAATATGTTAAACATATTTGAAACAATGCAGTACTTAAAAGTACCTTGAAATTACTTTTGTGATACAAACAACAGGGTATTATCAAAAGTACACAAAAAAAAACTGAAGTCACGATCCGTTGATCGTTACTTTTCGATTAGCGCTGTTAAATATAATCTTATCACTATGCTGAACAAAACCGTAATATCGAAACACTGAAACATGTTGAAACTGAAAAGTATACAAAATGGTATAGAGTGCATACTTCGTCAAACATTGTATTCAAAACATTGCCTTCATGATTCACTTCTTAGAAAACGGTGCTGCATCTCTCTCTGAGCCTGGTCCTAACGTTAGGTCAATTATTTTTCTTGTACCTTTAAACAGTATTGTTCTTTGATCTGTTCACGCCTATTAAGTATTCAGTGAAGGTCACTAGAAATATTTTAAATAGCGACCACAATCTTTTGTATAATATTTCAGACACGCTTCTTCACACAATTAATTACTAGTATACAAAAATAATTACTTCTTGTTTACAGTTTCTATATGTTTTGTTGTCTTTAATTTCAAACATGAGATGCTCACTTGAAGACTACGGACTTTCGTTACAATTCTTTATACTATTCTAATCAATTAGGTTTGCTTGGTATTGGCCATCGTATAATTTGTTCTTGTTCCAGCTACAGATGATTCATTTTCTGTTTTATCCCAACATAGTTAAACCACATTTTAGTTTGTTTAGCAATCGATTACTAGTAAGCGTTACACATCTATAGTATGCTTAACACGTAAGTATAGTTTGCTTAACACGTGTACGATGTTGATTCACAAATACGGAGTTTTACAATCGGTATCTAATTTACCGATACTGGTAATCACAATTAAAGCTTGTAACACATTTATGTCTGCTTTTCATTTCGATTGTATTTTTCATTATGCTCATGAATTTGGGCACATATTATGATTAGGCTTAACGTTTCATTTATGTTTAAATGTTTTTTTATTTTTTGGACAATTTATTACAGAAGCCGGAATAAGAAAAAGAGCAAACAAAACGTTATTAATATGAGACAAAATACCATTACGAATTTCCTACTTTACGTGCAGTTGCGCGCATTCTATAAAATCAATGATTGCTGGGTTTGAAACCAATTTGCTTAACGACATCTTCGAACTTCTGAGAAGTTGCTGGTACTTTTGATCAGATGTGTTAGCTTGATTTGTTTTACTTCTATATTTTTTTATTTAAATTTGTAAAGCGTGTAATAGAAAACAAACACGGAATATGAATAATAACATGAACTAACATTGCAGAAGAATGTGCGCTCTGTGATCACTAAATTTTCGTAACAAATATATCTCCACACTCACACTTATTATGACAAGCTGTAATTGATAAGAATAATATTGGAGTTTTAGTTCAAACTGAACGGAAAGAAAAGTCGTCAAAGCATTGAGAAAAACTTATTCGGCCGTACACAACCAAGAACGTAAAAGAATTACGAAGAAATTTCACATTTTATGTTCACATTTTCACAACGTATGCCTTATAGTTTCTAAAAATCCATTTGTCATGATTTCCTCGGTGGTGTCGGCGGCGGTGGTGCACGTACAATTTCTTTGGGAATGTTCTCATATACTGAAAGAGAACAAGATCAAATAAAACGTAAATAGTATACTAAAACCCTGACAGTATTCATTCATACCTGATAATGAGTTGTTTAAATCATTCACAGCCCGTGGCAGTGGCAACTGTGAATCAGACGTCGATCTGCAAGGAAAGGAAGCCATTTAATATACTGTGTTGAAAGTTTTTATAAATGTGTTTTATTTTAAAAATAGGCCGACAACTAAGTTAACTTAGTACTACGAAATAATATAAAAGAAAAAGCCATGTTTAATTTGATAAAAATTCGATCAATGAAACGGCGTAAATTAATCATTTATGTGAAAGATGAAAAACGCATAAACGTGAACATCATTTAATTAACAACACCTATACATCTTTACTACGACCATACCTATAAAATGTCTCGTCCTCTATGGGTTTCATAAAAAACCTAATAGCATGGTTGTTCTGCAAATCTTGCCTCGTATTTAAACTTAATGTCGAAAGCGATGATGTAAGTTGTGTTCGTTGCAGATCATTCGAGTCACATGCATATCTGCGTAGAGTACATGAATATGGTCTTTATAATAAAAACTCAGTCATTGAACACCATTTTCCAAACCAAATTTTATCAACAATTTTTGTTTCGGTTATTTATAAAAAATATGGAAATTTCAATAAGATTCCAAATACAGCAATAAGTTCGATTGATATACTATCGATGCAACTTGTTCTGTAACATCCAGCGGTTATAGTTATCAAATATATACAAAGAAAAGTAAAAAGATACGCTTAATCGAAAACGCCATAGTATTAAAATTGTTTAAAATAAAAGATGGTTAAACGATTATACAGTAATGGTAATCTGGCAATAAATATAATAAATCAACCTAAATCCAATTGTTAAAATTATATGTATGCAAAAAGAGCATAAACTGCAACTATTTTCGGATAACAAAGCATTTTAGCATTATGAAAGGGATAATGTTGTTGTTGGAAATAAGAAATAAATCAAATATTATAAGGGCGTTTTGCTATACTCTATATGAGGGTTGATAGTATCATATTCTTTCGTAGTAGATAATCGAAATTACGATTAGTTCCATTTCTAACAGCTAATGAAATGTTTCTTTACCAACTGCCAGATTTTACTTTCTGTGGCATTTGCTGAACTTTTTATTGAACTCTGATTAACATCGACTGGTTGTAGTTTTCGCTATAAAATATTCATTGTACTCGCGCTAATTAATTGAATTGTTTTTGTAATTGTGTAATTGCCACAAGCGTCACCATCACAAGAGAAAGTTTTTGTATTTCATGTAATTTTTGAAACTTGGTAATGCATTTTTACGGAATCGAACATTGTAAACAGCCGTAACCGCCACGATTTTATAGGTAAACGTTAAGAAACAAGGCTGTTAAATAATTGCAGTAAAGTAATATCACAACGACGTAAAAGTCCTACAAACCCTCACTGGCATGTAAATTATTTACAATTCAAATTTTTATGTTACTTTTTCATGATTCGTTTTCTTTTAAAACTCTTCTGCGCACCAGAAAGAGAAAATTGGCAAAATGAAAAAGAGCTAAGGAGAGAGAAAAACGAGCAACATGAGAGAAAGAGAAACAAAACAAAACAAGAGAAATTGAAAAATTTAAGCATAAAGTGAAGTTTTCATGGTCATTCGCATTCGAAGTACTTTCGATAAGTTTGCGTTTGAAGAACATAGAATATTTAGAGAAAAATATGTATCATGAAAGAACATAACGATGGTTCATCGCAATTCTGGAGATATAATAACTAATATAGAAAAACGACTGCTGGATTGTTTTGGTGTTTGTGCATTAGGAATACATTATCAACTATGAACTATTGTTCTTAGCGGGCTAAACATAGATTTCGTCGACGTACTTAATATTGGTGTATTCACGACCGACTTGCAAGCTTTGTTGCTCGGCTTGCTTCCGCTGAAGTAGCGTCTGGATGTAGTGCTGAACGGCAAAGTACACGAATTTATACTGGGCTTCCGTCTGAACCATTCCAGACCTCTGTGATCGCACCATCTGGATTGTTCGTTGAATATCGATCTCACATTCATGCCCTGCAAGGAAGCAGCAATTTTTTTGTACACTTCTTTTTCTAACTCCATGCCCGACTTTTGCTCACCTTGGCGCAGAATTTGATCCAAAATCATATCGATCACAATAAACGTTCCGGTTCGCCCAATGCCGGCTGAGCAATGCACGCATATTGGACCCTAGAAATGAAAGGAATGAGGAATGTTCGAGAATTGGGTGATGGGTTTTCAAATTTGATCGATGTGCGGGTTCTGTGAGTACTTACGGGCAACAGTCCTTCTAGCTGCAACTGAGCCTGGCGAGTGTTAACATCTTGCAAAAAGTTTAACACACAACCTGGGTCCCCTGGTACTCCATGATCGGGCCATACTTGGAAGTGATACTGGTAGATCTTGCGCTCATCCTGGCCACGCCACGACAGCAGAAACTCCCGCAGAGTGTAATCCGCTGTGCTGGTCTCACTCAAGCAACGAACACGCGCGTTACCCCACTCCCTGTTTTGCTGCGGATCGGGCCAGTACTTTTCGCACTTCTTTTTGCCCCGCTCCATCTCTTTGGTCGTCATAACGATTACGCGCGTATTCTCCTGCCAAATCATGTTCCAGAAGTCCTGTATCGTGTTCGCCAGGCAGCCTTGCGTGGCGATGTACGTTTTGAACAGATCCTTTTCGTCCCTTTTGTGAGGCGAATGCTGCTGTTGCAACTGCATTCGCGATGTTATCGATTCATTCCGCTTATGTTTCACACCCTACGGCGACAATGAAAACGGATAAATTCTTTCAATGCTGGCGCACCATGAAGTGTTAAACATTAAATGATAATCTGATTCATATAAGTTTAAAGATTTCTTTACCTCATTGGTGACCTTTAATGAGCACTGAGCACAAGATTTATTCAACAGCTGACAGCTGGAACAATTCTTTGTAGGCTGCATTAAACCTGCGCCATAGCTTGAAGTATTCCCGTTGTTCAAGGCGGTACCGTTGGTGGAGTTATTGTTAGTTGCTGAATTTAACTGCATTCCGGCAATGCTACCATTGTTTACTGAGCCGCCCGATTGCGATAGATTTTCGGATGACGAGCTCATATCATTCTGCTCCGCCTCCGTCGGCTGACGTATGTAGTTCGCATTGATGTAGTCTGCGCCTGCAATCAAGCTGTCGACATCTTTCAACTTCACCCTCGTGTGGTCAACTGCCAGAAAAATAGGGCAATCAGTGAAACTCATTAGAATACTACCAACTGGATAACTGCGAATAATTTCCTTGTCTCGTCACACCGCAAAGCGACTAGACGATGCTATATTTCGTTCAATTATCGGACAATTCGATTATCGGAAGCACGTTTTTTCGTGCCACCGTTTTCAAATTTCCACGTGTCTTAGCTCGGGTGTTTTATCTGACCTGGCAACCTTAAGTGTCCAGTTTTTATCTAATGGTGAAAATTAAATGATTACAATGACCTGACCTGTCGCAACTGTATTGCGGCAGGTCAAGGAGAACAACCCACCCATAGACAATTGGTCTGATTTGTCAAACGTAAACATACGGGTGTACGAACTATGGCCACTGAAAAGAAGTTTAGCTAACACGAAAGGTGTCATATCACAGCTGAAACCTGCCTTTGGAAATGTCATTTCCGACAATCAATCGGTTAGATTTTGCCTTTCCTTTTAGTAGTAATAGAATGTAACACTCCTTTATAAACTCCTATATTTCCAGTACTGCGTTTTCTCTTGGATACAAATGCTAAATTCCTGGTTTCAATTCCAAGTGAATAGTGTAGCGTAGGATCGTAGGATAATGGTCAAATAGTATGGGCAAGATCCTACATCTTTGCACTTTTCGTTCATCTCGGGAGGGCCTTCGCCGAGGAACGGAATCTAGAGCGTATTGAGTTTTCTCTTAGATTCTTAAATTATTCGTTTTTTTTTTCAAAATATGTTACAAAAAGCACACAGTCTTACTACACAACGTTTTGTTGAACTGGCTAATGAATGTTCTCCTCGTCCAAGTATACTTACATGGTAATATGTTCTTATATCTATTCTTGGCACGATTCTCGTTTCGTTGACCTTCGCGGCGCGAAAATGTGTACCGGCACTCCTGCTGCTGTAGAGATTCAAATTCCTCCCAAAAACCGCCCTTGCCGTACGACTGGCCTCCATTTTCACGCTGCAACTGCTCGACTCGGTCGTTGATGCCTGCCGCCGTAATGCGCGTCGCATTGAACGGTTGTCGCAGATGGACGACGGTGCCGCAGGTCTCCACCATCGGATTACGCTTGTAGTACTCGATCAGGTCGCACAAGGTCGCAAACTTTTGCCCCCCACCGACATCGTACATTTTTTCCTGCAATGGTATCAGAGTACGAATGAGACAACGATAGTACTCGCTCACTCTGCATTTAGTGTCTCCGTTGAACCTTCGTTGTGCTACGAAGACGATAAAATCAGGACTTTAGTTCCGCAAACATTGAGGTTAAAGGAGAAGACACCTCTGGCGACTTTACGAGACGGCTTAACGAATGGATATGTGCCCATGACGGTTGCTGCCACCTAGCTTCAGAACCCTGCGACTATTGCATCCCGGAAGTTTTAACCGTAGAACGTACATCACACCAGAGCTTCTTTCCGGCACACATAAAGTAGAAGCTGAGAAAGTTTCCATACCGATGCAATGAACACGTACTGCTGTCAAGGAGCTACACGGCAAATCGCCTGTAAATTGTCCTATTACGAGTATTTCGAAGGTTATTGTCGCGGTAGGCGACCGTCTGCTACTTAAGTGACTTAGCCATGTTTTGTGTTTAGCGCGTTGCACTCTCCAATGCGGTTTGATTCGAAGCAATGTTGTGTGCAGAGCTCTGTTTATCCCTCAGACTTGAAAATAATATGCAGAAAGGAAAAAAAATCATCCAGTCGTAAGTTAAATTGTTTAATTAATAAATAAATGTATTTCAAATACCAGAATTTGCTGTGATAAATCTTTCAGATACGTTCGCAACACACAATTAGTACATTCTTTTCAGACATTTAATTTCTTGTCGCGAGGTAAAAACAATTTTTTGCGTTTTACCTTTCGTTTAATTGGTTCCAACTTTAGCTAATCGATTTGGATCTGCAACGCATAAGTTGCCATCCACAACAATGGCAGCCGGTGACTCGTTATAAACGACTCTTGGCTCTATGAGGATGAGACTGTCGATGCACAAGCCTACCTGGAGGAGTAGACGTGTCGTTCCCGGTGCAGATTGGTCTGTTGCCAGCTCGACATCTGACTGCTCTCCCATAGGAGGACAACGGATGTTGAACTGATTTTTTTAAAACAAAGAAAGTTCTTCCCATGAGGGATGAAAGAAGCGTCATGCTCAGAGCATCTTAAATGATAGTAACAACAACTGTCGATGCACTACAGTACCGAAGTTATCGCTTACGAGCCAAACGCCACGTAAAATGACCCGGCAACTGCCGTCTCGACTTTGAGCAGAGGTAAACAGCAAAAACGGCTCCAGTGTCGTTTAACGTTCGCCACTGTGAGCCGGCTCAAATCGCTGCTAGTGCAAGACCTTCAGCCCATCCATGTTGGGAAACTGGAAGAAGGGCGACTTTACTCATCCGCCACCCCTAACCAGTCTGTGTGCCAGCCTCGCCTTTCGTCGTCACTACTTTCCGGTCCCCGTGTTATGCGTCACTTGTGCCGACCGTTAGTTTGAAGGTCATTAGGCCGTCGCGACGTATTGGTGGAGGAGTATTAACATAAAAGCTACCGTCGGCCGTCTGTTCGTGAAGGAAGCGACGCCTTTTTTAACAAACTTTACCTCGTTTAGTATGAATCCTTATGAAACCTAAGCAACGTATACTTACATGCCATCGGATCATGACGTGCGTCACTTTATCGTCGGCCCGGACCGAAAGGACAAAATCACTCAGCTTGCTTTGAGATTCTCGAACTAGGAACGACCCATTCTTGCCACGTTCCAGAATAAGCTTTTCCGCCTCTTTTGCAGACAGATTACCGTGGAACCATCTGTAAAGGAAAAGCAAAAAAGAACATTTATAAAAATCATCAAACCAGAAAACCCAGCGATTAAAGAATTACAAAAGAGGAAATATCTCTCATCAGAAGTAAAAGAAAACAGGAACACAAAAATTGCCACTCACGGCTGCACAGTGTCGTTTGTAAACAATCGATTCTTCCAAGGCTCCTACGCAACGTGTTTTGGTGTTTCAATTTCAAATGACGTTTTATGGCGTGTTTTTTTTAACTAACTTAACCTCTACTTAAAAGACTTAACTTGTCACGAAATAGCCCGCCTTCAGGTTCAAGAGTGCGGCCGCATTATTGATTAAACAAATTATTTTCACGGACTTTGCATCACTTCTAAAATCTACACCCAACGCCCAATGTCTGTGCGCCGTTGACATTGCTTCTATGAGTGCAAGGCACCAGTAGGTGAGATACTCGTAAAACATGCGGTTGACCGGACCTTGCAGTATGGGGAATAAACCAACTTTAGTATTATTAGCCTGAAATAGATAGTTATCTATGACCAATCTGAATTTTTAGCCTTCCATGTTGCGTATATTCCGAGAATTCATCTGTCAAAGTCGAAAGAGTGATAAAAATTACGCTTTGAAACCAACTTTTATCAGCTACTTTAACGCGATCATTAGCACAGTTTAGCAACGCTAATGCACCTATATAATACATCATTAGAAAGGTAATGGATCTTATAGGCAATTTTAAATTTTTTCCAGTAAGTTTGCCTCCATCCCGATTCGCCCGTGTCCGCTAGGCTTATTTTCAGAAAACACTACCTGTTCCATGAGGAGGCGCCTGGTCTCTATGAAATGGCCATACAAAACATATTGCCTCTATGCTTTCCTATTATTTGGAAACACGGTCGCCCCTTCCTTGGGTTAATTTTGCTTTAAACACTTTTATTACTGCACTGCTTAAACACGGGAACATAAAACTGTGCCAATCACAAAACACTTGCTTTGTGGCCTCTTTGAACGGTTTAACGAATCCAGTGTCGGCTACGAATTCTAAATTCTATAACACTGAGCCACAAACCAGACCGAAAATACTGAATCCGTTATTGATAGTGAAAATCAATCACACATTTGACTGTACTTAACGTCGCCGAAAATATTAGCAACAGCAAAAAAGAGGACGAGGACGAAACATTGTGAATCTCAATGCAAACCATTCTGTGTTTCTGCGTTCAATACGAAATTCTGCCCACTTTCAACCGGAACCGGAAAACGGAAAACACGTCCGAATACTTTAATCGAAAAACGGTAAACTTTACCCTCCACCGTGAAATGGTTCAAATTTGATTTCTGAGTTTACTGACCAACTGACTACGAACCTGACTCTCTCTGTATCTATTTCTCTGCGCTCTCGGTCTCTGAATTCACTGTGGGAAAAAGGCGGTCATAAACAACTTCCAATAGGAAGGATTTTTGTTATATTTTCCTATATTTCTTATATTAGATTCGAATTTTTAGCCTTTCGTGTTGCGTAGATTCCGAGAATACATCGGCCAAAGTCGAAAGAGTGATGAAAATGACTCTTTGCACCTTTCTTTAAATTAATCTCTAACGTATATTTAAAGATATTTTATCATGGAGGAAAACATAAATGAAGATATCGCGATTGATCATGTATTTAGTCAAGTATATCGATTTAAATTTGGATGAAGAAAGAGACTAATAAGTTTTCTATCAAACGTTTAAATAACAGTTCATGGGTTGGATACTTCGTATGGTAAAGTTCCTCGATCATTTCATATCCTTTCTTACACTCATAAGGCATTAGATTTTTTTTTCAGAAATTCGGTATTTGTAGACGATTATGCATTAAAACACTTTAGTGTCATGCAGATTGCAGAAAGTCCACAAATTTTTCCTAAAACAGAATATGTCCGTTTTTACAATACAAAGTCCCCACTGTGCAAATGTGCAAAAGCATTCTTTACGAACAAAAATGGACTCGTCACGATGCTGCGCTACGTATCGTGTGTTCGTGTTGCACGGCATCAAAAGCTTTCCGCTAAAGCTTTTTGAAACTGAGTTTTCCTGACATAGCTTTGAGTTAGATGATTTATTTATTTATTTATTTATTACTATTATTAGAACGGACAGTGCCGTCTTAAGTTTCAACTTAAGGTTTTGCATTCAAATTTATGCACTGTTAGGATTCGAATTGACGTCTTTCGCATAGAAAACAGTGCACCGACACGGATGCGAGGCCAGCCACGAGTTAGGTGATGTTGTGATAATAAATTAGCGATATGAAAAATTACATAAAATAGTGATATTGTGCGCATAGAGTGGCGAAAGCGCTTAGAAACAATATTCAATAGTCAATTTGAAAGCAATAAACTAATCTGTAAAATCTGTAGGATAGCAGCATTTGTAACGAAACGGAACCATAGGACCAACGGAACGAACGGTTGTATTGCCGATCGCAATTTGGTACGAAATTACTGTTTGTGATGCCTTTTCTTCAAATAAAACAATTAGTGCAGGATTCTAAACCTTATTACTCCCAATGAATGATTGTAAAACTTGTTTGTGCCTTATTCCTCTCAAGATAATACTCTCATTCTAAATTCATATGTTCAACAATCGTATGTGTAAGATGCTGAGATGTTTGGCAATTAAAAACTTACGGCGTGTCTTCTACTTAATAACAGTGTAGATTAAAAACAGCTTTAGTCTATTTTGGTTTGTGTCCGCGCAAACTTGAGCATTCGTTTTGAATATGACCGGGTCCCATCTGTGTCATTTATCATGTGGATCATGTCGCGACCAACATTTAGTTATTGCTATAAAATGTGTAAGGAAATGTCACTTATTCATCACTGCCGTTAAAAGGTGTTATCGGTCAACAGAGATATGAAGGAAAAAAGTTTGAGTTTGAGTTTACTATGCTACCGTAAAAGCGCTTTCCAATGGAACACATTGCGCACATGTGCTTGGGCAAGAGCAATATATAAGGGTTCGCTTGCGTAATTTACCAGTTTGCTAGTACAGTTTTTTGTCGAAGCAAGTGGGTTGTGGCGCTCTCGTATAGTGGCAGAGTGACAAATACACAAGCGTAGCACATGTGAATGTCACACGGATGATACAGCTCTGGACTGTGTAAACCGTGTGCAGCATTACCCAATCAATCAACAACGTGCCACTGGTGTGTTATACCCTTTTTCCCAATTCTGGAATACTTATCGTCTACCAGCAGGTTCCGAGAGCTAGATAGTCCATAGTCCATGTTCTACATAACGATGTAAGCAGAAAATAAGCTGTGACTAGAAAAAATGTTCAATCTTAAGTCTACTAAAAATACTATTTGTTCACACAATAATAGTGTTTGTTATTCACTGATCATTTTCACATTTGACAAACTGTCTGTGACATCATTCAACTAGTTCTTACCAGGATGACTTGGGCTAGTCTTTATTGAGCCATAGTTTAACTCTGTGTCAACAGTAAGAATAACGAGAACAGCACAAGCATAGAATTTTTTGTACCTTTGCTGGACATATTAAACAGCAAGAGAACACGTGATGAATCAATATGTAAATGCGACGTGAGTAATAGTTCAAGTGACATCATAAGACTATTAATTTGTCACGTGGAATCCACGAACGACGTACAATAACAAATATATAGCAGTAAGTCGTTGATATAACCTGTTGCTCATTATTGAGCACAAGGGCTGAAAAGCGCACCTTAATGTTCGGTGGTGGAAATACTCAAATAACTACAGCCTCATGACATATAGTTCATCATACGAACAAGAAACAAAGTCAATGAATAACATGTTATTGGCTTTGTTTAAGCAATTACAATGATTCTACATTTTATCCTTGTTTATCGCCTTTGAATATAGGGTTCTAATGGTTTACCCCATCATAACTAACACCTATACATTCACATAGTCTAGTTTTCGCTTGGACAACCACAAACAACTGAACCGGTTCTACAAATTTGCACACCAACACTAAATTCTTGACTCTTCCATCTAAGCCCCCGTCTGCGCTTTACGCCTCTAATATCATTTCTTGTAAGTCAGTTGACTTCTACTTTGGCAAGGTATTCAGTAAACATTTGTCCAGCAGCTTTCGGTTGATCTTAATAATCGCCACATCCAATCATTTCTCATCTGTATGGTCGTTTAAATCGATCTGGAAATAAGAACAGAGAGCTGAACAAATATTGTTCTTGCCTTCCTTTAGGTAACCCATCGGCATGTCGTGTCGACCGGGTATATGTTTGTTCTGATCACCATCAGTACAAAACGAACAGACCAATATTTTTTAGAAGAGCAATATATTGCTTCAAGTAGTGTTTCAGTGCATCATTAAACAGTTTTCCCCATCATTACAAAGAAAGTTACGCTCATTCTGAAGGTGTTTATCATCTACCGTAGGTATCCACTGCGCAATTAGCTGTCTATCTTTTGGTCGTGTCGTGATAGTACACTTGCTCCTACTTTAAATAGTTGGTATATTGTTGGTATAGCAAAATGGTGTTACGCTGACAGCATGCTATTAACTACTTGGACGGCCTGCATATTATAACCATTTAAATGTAATGACATGTGACACATGACGGTTCTAAAAATAGGTATACTTTTGTAAAAATATAGCCTTTGATGACCAATTCATACCCGGATTAGACTAGCAAAGGTGGTTGTTCTTTGCTGTAAGGAATATTACTGCACGCTCTACTGCACACTACATCACGTTCGTGGGAATACCATCATGGGGAGGCAACGGTTTGATTATCTCATATCTTTTGATATTATTTCATAGGTTAGAATGGGTAGAGATTGTCATTACCATGAAATACAATTTACCATTTAATTTGTTGTACTGTCACCATTTTTTCACATAAATTTATCAGTGACGGGGACAAATCTTCGGTGAATATGACGACATGTTGCTATTTCCTCTTTAGTATAAAAAAAACTCATGCATAAAAGAAGAAAAGATAAAGGAATATTAGGAGCTTTTTCTTGTCGTAATTTTTGCACTCCTATTTGCTCGAACGTAAATTGCAATAGTGTAAACGATATGTAAGTTTATACAATGCTGATTTACGCTTCGTGTGGCCCCCCAGTTAGAAACCAGCCCTATTGTGCTTGTCGATGGTTGGATTTATTTACGAGAATGCTGCTGAAACAGGACAAAAGTACGACGTACGGAATATAACCAAGAAATTGGAAATATCAAAAGATTCTCCGTAGTCAGAAGTAGTAACAGCTACGCAGCAAACAACCACAACCTGTGCACCGCTTACAACGCCTACAGCTTTTACGCAGCAAATGCCATCCGGGCAACTGAAGGTGTAATATTTGTCCAATAACTTCACCACTTCTCATCCGATGGTCACAGCTATGTATAACGCGGCACCACAACGGGGTCGAGGATAGTTGAAATGGTTGGATAAAGCAAAAAAACACAAATAAATGTCGATCGTAACGACCAGAGCGTAACAACGTCCCGTAAAACCACTGTTGGCGATTAATTCTCTAGGTTTTTGTGAAAAATCTTTTCCTTGGAGAACGATCGCCGTATTCAAATACTTCCAATATGCCGCGTTACTTTTTTCCGTGAACGTAAACGCTTTTTAACCGTCCACATTTTTTATATATTAGTAATGAATCACCATCAATTGAGACATAGAAATGTTTATACTAACGGATAGAAGAGCAGGGCACTCCGCAGTTCCGCTATGGCGGTGGAGATAATAATTTGCGCAACTGGCATCACTAGAAGGCTTGTATCAAACGCTGAAGGCAACTGAGCAGGTGTGTCGACGTTCGTCATTTCACCGGACTCCTCATACGTGGGCGTCGTAATGGCCGAGTCATGCTGCTGTTCCTCGTGCAACTCGTGCTCCATTTGTTCCTCCTGTAGACGCAGCTGATGCTGTTCCTGCCTTTCCTGCAGCTGGGCCTGCAGTTCATCTTCTTGATCAATCTCTTCAAGGATACCACTGTCTGCAGAGGATATACTGGAAAAGCGTCGCCGAAAGCCCTTTCGCCCAGCGCGAGAGAACAGGCTAGATCCCTTGTGTCCAGGAATACCATGATGTTGTTCTCTTTGCTGTTGTCGAATCACCTCGCCCGGTGAAGACGATCTTCTCTTCAGATAATCAACCGTTCCGATGGTGTTCGTCAATTTCAGTACATACTTTTTCAACATTTTACTATTATTCTGATTGCACTATTGTTCGAATTTTGTACTGCAATTCAGTAACCGATACTGTTCTAAATCACTTCGCACTGCTCTTTTACAACATACGCGTTTTTAAAGAATTTATCTCGGTGTTGTTTCTACTTCTTTAACACGGGAGGAATCAAGGGCCTCTTCAGAACCGACCGAGCTTTCTTTTCTGGTAGTAGATACGAGACGAGATGCTCGTAGATAAATCCACCGCTCATTTTCACACAATAGTTTCACACTCCGCGTGCCTGAACTGAACAATCCAATGATAATCTATTGTTTCTGTCTTTGCTGGAAATATGTTCAATCGTAACTTCTGGAAATTGATATCAATTTGCTTCGTATCAGAGGCACACGCGGCTGTTGAACACAGATGGTTGAAAGATGTTTCCTTTCCACAGAAGTGATCAAAAACTGCTCCGAGTTGACTGCGATCGGTCGCCTCGACTTCGAGATGCTTTTGGTTACTGAATTTGATCCGCACTAAGCGGATCGCCGTCGATCGGCTGTCATTTAAAACAACCGAGGACAGCTAACCGGCTTGTAGCCTGGTGTTGGTGAGGTTCGCAGACTCGAGATGAAGACCTTAGCTGCCCATGGACGCATGGACGGAAGCCTCTCACAAGCACACAGCAAATCGTAGTATGATGGGCAGCATCGTGAGGGGATTTTGAGCTCGGGGCGCCATTAGACTACACCGCACCTCGTGCGTTGCGTTTTGTAATCTCGCTATGAAGCAGGTGTACTATCCCAGACCAGCTCCAGTGAAAAAGTCGTTGGGAGTTCAATTAGTAGAGCATAGTACGAGATCAACCATCACAAGCCGGTGTAATTTTGGACGAGAAAACAAACAAACATAAAACAACTCACGAAGCTATTATTGACGCATACTTCTAAAGCCTTGCTAGTGTAGAAAAGTCGAGACTCTCCATTGGGAATCACCGGCACCAGATACATCTTGGTCGTCCTATTATCATGAAAGATTGGCGACAAAATAGCAGTCGTTTACACAAGCAATTTGAGCTTTCTGGTGTTGTTCATATGTTATGCTTCTGAAGGCCAAAGAAGGAAAGAAAAAGAAGTGTAACTTTTGTTTGTTTTTTGTTTGAGAAATTTGTTTTGTTCATTCAACATTCAATAACGAAACAACGGCTAAATCCTAAACTGTATGATAGAGTACTTTCGATATCATTAAATAACATATGGCGCTCCCATACATTCAAAGCAATTTAAATATATGTCGACCTTGAACTTGGAATTGGGTTATGGCGTAGGTGACTTGGATAATGTTCGATGAACAGTGGTAGATTATAGTGCTGGTTGTGTCACGCGTTTTATTCGTCCCTCTATCTCAATTTCAACAAAATAAAAATAAAATATCTCGTTGTTTAATAACAAAAAAATATCATATTTCATTTTTTATGCAACTAAGAACATTTTTTTATCTATAATAAAGGACAGAACCCAAAATTTACAGTAAATAGATGTGGTTATCACATTTCAAACTCATTCGTACCCTGTTGTTAAATACACGGTACGACAGGTACGACAGACGTCTTTCTACAGCACCGTTGATATTCAAACACATGTTGATGCGCCATTGTGTTAATTGAGCTGTTTGTTGAAAAATGTGATTATTGGTTCATTTTTGTTATCGTTTTGGTCATTTTAAGAGTGCTGCTTGTCATTTTTTTAATGGGCAGCTCCAATCGTTACGGTATGGTGGTACGATTATGCTTTGTTGTCTGGCAAAAAGCCAGACCCTTTCTTCATGGTGTGGCCGACTGGCCGCATGCAAAATGATTCCAAATTGAACAAATAAAACAAAAAAATTTACAATATATTTATTATTTATATATTAGGTTGGCTAAAAAGAAATCCATTATTTTTAGGGGAAATTCAAAACTATATTTGACAGGTTTCTAATGGTCCGATTTGCGTCAAATATGCACTATTTTGTTAGAAAATTTGTTGCCTTTTTAAAAATCCACAATGCCTCTTTCGTAGAAGGTTTGGTCGTTATTGGCGAAAAACTCGAGAAATCCATTATCACAATCCTTTTTTGATCCCAGTTTTTCATCACACAGGTAATTTTGTAATGCGCGAAAAGGGTATCAATCGCTTAGTGCAAGGTCCGGACTATACGGCGGATGCATTAAAACTTTCCATTCAAGCTCCTGGACTTTCTGGCGAGTCACTAAAGACGTGCGTAACATTTCGTTGTTCTGATGGAACACAAAACCTCTTCCGTTGGCCGATTCTGGTACTATCTGGTCAACTGCTCGCTTCGAACGGTCCAGTAATTAAAAGTACAGATCTGAATTTAGTCTTTAGCTACACGAAAGCAACTCATAATAAAAGATTCCTTTCAACTTCCACCATATACCCAGTAGAACCTTCCTAGCCGTGAGTCCTGATTCGACCACCGGTTAGGTTGCGTCACCACGCTTAGACCACGATCATTTCCACACAGTATTGTCGTATTTATCCCATTCCTCATCCCCAATACCCATCCGTTTCAGAAATGGTTTGATTTAATTCCGTTTGGCCTTTTGGTGTAAATAGGGTGGCGCCCAAACGTCGAGCTTCTTTGGGAATCCAGTTTTGCACAAATGGCTTTAAGCTGTTCGATGATTGATCTTTAGCCCCTGGCCGATGCTCTGATTACTAACATGCCGATCAACTTTGATTATTTCTGTGACTTTATCGATATTTTCGATGACGTATCTGACTAGGCTTGAACATTAAAAATTACTGAAACGGTTCAACGAAACCAAAATGGCACATTGCTAGCGGTTAGAGTATCGCCACCACAAACACAATGCAAAATTTCAGCGCCCTAGCTTGAAGTTTCACCTTTTTCGGCCAAAAACTGTACAATGTACCGAATTTTCTCTCTGGAGGTCAACTCCATTTTAAACACCCTGTAACTCACAAACAAATGGAGCAAACAAAAAACAATGAAGCATTTTTTGAAGTGTGAAGTGTCAGCTTTAAAATGAACCTAAACTTGAAACTGTACGATCGATACTTCACGAGATATCGATCACTAAAGACATCCATCGAAAAAATAATAGATTTCTATTTAGCCAACCTAATATTTACAATGTAAATTTAAAAACATTAATTATGACTTTTAGAAAAATATCACCCCGATTGTTTTGAGATTCTATTCAAACTGCGTGGTGTTATGCTCACATCCGCAATATCCTCGTAGTCTACTTTCATGTTCACTCACGTGTCGTAGGAACGTGCTATCGTTTGAGATTCGATAGAGGATTTATCACAGACGGGGAACTATGTTTTCCGAGGCATGCCAGTCATTTCATTAGCGCACAACTGTCAGTGCAACCACAGGTCTTATAAATGGACAAATATAAATGGACAGACAGTCAACACCTTCCTCCACTTCATGTGATTAACCCGTTAACGCTTACTAAGGTTCCTCAAAAAACGGAAGGCAATTGTTTTTAATTCTATATTGATGGGCCGATAGTACTTGTGGAAGTTTCTCTCTTTAAAAAATAATTCAAAATTACATCAATTATCGCTGGCTATTTAAAAAAAAATCAGAACAATTTTAAGTTGTGTTTCACAACGTTATTCTCGCTCACTGTAAGAAGAATGTTGACCAATTGGTTATCACGATCATGATTCTGCATATAGTGTGCACTTCATGTGAACATATTTAAATTGTAATGACGTCGTATTTTTATTTATATTTTGAGTACTGCCTTGATTTTGTTGCCAAGTTCGAAACAACACTACATATAACTGCAAAATTAATCAGTCAGATATATACATACTTTTCATACTAAAATAATAAAGTTATAAGATATGAATAAGGCAGCAGATATGGAGGACTTTCGAATACATGATTGATTCATACTCTTTGCAAAGAGTCAACAGTAGTAGTATGCATACTATAACAGGTTTGCAGCATGTAGAAAAGACACCCAGTATACCGTCATGGCAAATAATTTAATTTAAGACTTCGAAAGTCAAAGGAATCAGCACTCGGAAAAACCTTCAAAGTAGTCGAGGGATCTAAAAACTAAATTTAAACAAATCATAAGTTTGTACAATCTGTAAATGGAATCCAATTTGCCAGCAACTATGGTCGTATAGTTGCTGGCATGAGGAAGAACATCAAGAAAATCTATCTTAAAATTAGAAATCTGGTTCTGTTTTAATAACAAATTTGGTTGCAATGATCATGACCTGATCATTGCTCCTGATGATGACAAATTCATGGAAGATTTTGTTGTACTGACGAAGAACGGAAGTTCTGTCGTACGTGGTTACGCGTATCACGTAGGCCACTGCATTGTGTGGTATTTTATACCGCGGACAACCGGACA
Organism: Anopheles cruzii; assembly: GCF_943734635.1. NCBI lineage: Eukaryota > Metazoa > Arthropoda > Insecta > Diptera > Culicidae > Anopheles > Anopheles cruzii. The sequence goes on from NC_069145.1 coordinate 48,578,478, forward strand.
AGGTTAAATAAAAAGGACGTGCTGTCAGTAAGTCCTGTTGTCTAATGAATTACCTGCTAACAATGATTAAATCGGAACACACAGAAAAGCAGTTAGTTTGGTACGATGTCCGGCGCACAATGTACAACCCAACCTTTCAAGGCCTCTATCTCATGGCTTTTGTCGCGTATTTACTTCCCGTATACGTTCGATCACGTCCTCATACAATGAAAAATTAAGGGTGGACATCAGGTTCAAATCATGTCTATCTATCTTTTGAATTTCATATGCGCAATGCATGTTATATTTGTGCCGCTCTTAAAATGACTGTTTGCGAACATCATAGACTAGCGATGCACGAACGAACGACCTTGTCTGCAGCGCAGCTAGGGAAGCAAACATCCCCTACCGACAAGTAGTTTTGGTATTCCGACGTAAAGGGACACTTAAAAGACGATTTCATAAAGAAAATAAATTAGTTCCAATCAGTGAATACTGTGTTGGAACATACTAAACTTTCTCAACGTAATCCAAAGTTATTGATCAACAATATGCTTTTAAATCTGATTCGTGACATCTCTTCATATAAAATTAATTAATCGGCATCTCATTGTGTCATCTACTTAGTCCGTAACGTTCGTCAGTCAATGAAAGAAGAGTAGTGTGACATGCTGTGCCTCTCGCGCTCCTATCCGCTTTCAATAATCTGTGGAAGTTTCCGTCGTCATGTAGATAAAATATTCTACTTGTGACGCGAAGTATAAGTGATCTTTACGGCTGATTTTAATTGCAAATGAAGATCCCACTTCAGTTATATATATTTAGATTTTGCGTTCCAATACACGTAGCAAATATCAACATACTTCAAAAGTCAATGATATATTAATGTAATGATAATAAGAAAAGTGAGTTGATTGATTAAAAATCTTTCCAAATCAATATTAATTTATCGAGTATTCTTTCAGTCCGTATAATTTATAACGAACATCTGCAATATATTTTGACTGCATTTTTGATAAAGAATTCAATCAAGCAAGTATACCTTTGCAATTCCGATAGAATCATCTAGATACAATCAACGAAATTCAAATAGAGCTTTACATGCGTTTGGCGTGCTTAGTACCTAGACGAAGCGAGACTAGTGAAAGTGAAAGTAGATCCGTGCCTTATGCCTTTCACTTAGTTAATTGAATACACTTGATTCAGAGTTATCACTAGCGAAAATGTCAATACTTCTCAGTAACTAAACAAGAATTCAATTTCTATGCGGAAGCGGAATTCAATTGATCCATATTAACGTAAAGAGCACATTCCTCATTAAATAAAATCACTTCCGGTGGCGCAATCACTCACTTCCGTTCAAGAAAAGCAAAAATAATCTAAATTAAGACACTCGAGTAAACGGACAGGCAACGAATAACAGCATCACTTTCAATTACGTTTAAGCAGAGGTGTTTTTCGATAAATAGCATTGCGTCAACAAACAAATCAATTATTGGAAAAGAAATGGAATGGAGAAGGATTAGGGATCTGCGATTTTTGTCGCGATGTTTACTCGTCAGTACAATTTGGACATACCTCTGCAGTCAAACATCATGCGATAGACACAAAGATTCACATACGTTTCCGGTAGATGAGCCAATTTGCATGGTTATGAGGCAATTTGTATGCCCCAATGATCAAGCAACTGGCAACGAAATCTATGACGTCACTAGAATTATTGCACCAAGCATTTCCACTACTGCACTGTTTCATTCGTGATCATAAACGGTGAACCATCGTCAATTGATACGATAATGTAAACAAATAATATTATTGAAGAATTCTGAATATTTTTCTTAGAATACAAATATCCCTTGAAATTTAACTAAAAACATAGAAAACAGTGTCAATAAATAATAAAAATTTAAACATTTTTCTCTATGTAGTTTAATGGTTTTAAATAATGTAGTTATTCAATATAACTGTACGACTTTCCAACATTCAAAATCATACAACTTTTTTATAATAATAAGATTTTATTATACAAAGGTTAAGCGTCATTCTACAAAGGAGGCACGATAAGGTGTGCCTAAGTTAATTTATCCTCCAAAGAAAACTATCCAGAATTGTTTTAACACATTACGTCTTTTAACAACTTTGTTGTTAATGTGAATCAATCAAATTCAATTACATGCAACAGTTGTTCTGTTCAACTTTGTACACTTAGCAAAAATTGATCAAATAGATACAACGAATAGATGAAATTTCGGGTTAAGTAAACAATTTTAAAAAACAAAAAAATCAATATGGTACTTGGAATATTAAAACGTGACATTTTTTGTATAATCGGAGAAGAAATGAAGTGTCGATAGCTTTTTTACCAGCGATTCAAACATGGATCCGGCTCAAACCACTTCTACATAAGCAGAGCGTATTCGAAATGTTTGCATGTTTGCAAAATACAAAACAACCCATTTTCGAAGCCAATCAGCACATGGTAGACAAATAGGACCCACCAACATGAGCAAAATGGTTGATGACTAAGACAACCTTTCAAATCTATTAAAATATTGAATAGAAAAATCCTTGACCAGAATAACAGCAACCTTGGCGTTATCGAAATTGTGGCGTTTTAACTATCTTTGTTTTACACATCTCTAGGTCAAGGTTTTACTTTTGCATAATTATATGCATGGTCATGTTGCTCTAATGAAAATTTCATGGGTTCGTAGCAGGTTTTGGCCCCACGCTGATAGAGCAGTCGGTAACGCTCGTCGCTGTCACGCAGCTGCCCTGGGTTCGAATGCTGGGACCAGTTGTCACACAGCCGGCCATGGTTTTGATTCTCGGTACCGGCGTGACAGGCGGGTTGGCTCGGGACCAACAACCCCGCCCGTAAAAACAAATCGTTATCGAACGAAGAGAGCATCAGAAATTAACATTGTCTCTGGTGCAGGCTACGACCGCCCAGCGGTTGTTGTCCAATAAAAGAAAGTTATCAGGTTTTATGCTATAATTAAAATGCAATGCAATGATATCAATTACTATTGTTTAACTATTAGGACATCAATCAATGTAAATGTAGAGTGATCACAAACAATCGTTTAACTGTGACTGTGACAAAAACAAACAGCATCACCACTGTTGTTTGTGTAGCATAGGTTTTCAAGAAAAACACCGCTAACGTTTAATAGTTGGCCCAGTGATTTGTGTTGTAAAAGCTTGTCGCACTAAAATCAGCGATCGTTTGAAGAAATGTCAGTCATATTATTCGTAAATAGCCGACCCCGTTAACTAACATCCAAAGTACAACTCAAAGTTGGTGATTGGAAATAAAAACAAACCACCATTACAGCCAGCAATCATTGTTTTACAGAACATTATAATAAAGTTGGCTGGTTGGATTTGACCATCATTGACGGCGGTGGTGTTTCAGCGTCATAAACAACTGGACCAACCCCAATTTCACGGTGGTATCGGGAATCAAACCAATGGCCAGCTGCGTGACAACGACTACTATATCAACAGGGGGTAACAGTGTTAGTATTCAAATAACTAAGGAATTGGGAAATGCTATGGCTTAACTTAATCTATAATATAATGTACAAATCATTTAACCATGTTCGATAACACAACAATTGTTGGGTGTAGTGAACGTTTGCTATTATTTATGTGGCAGCAAGACCTTCGAAAAGTTAAAATATCTGCTCAGTTTCTTAGGTGAAATATACTGCACAATAGCTTAAACATTGTCAACTGCACAACAATAACTTTATCTACCACCTCTAGATTAAAAAATGCAAAAAATTAGTTGATGTATTTAACACGAACGTTTCTTTTTGATTTCGACTTCATATTTCCGCTAGTACTTTTCGGATTGGTTCTTCTAGTTACGATAACGGTTAAATTATAGATCTTGGTTTGACCGTGAATAACGAATATGATTTTTATAGTTTTAACTCATATTAGCATGTGGGCCGTATTGAAAAGTAACAGCTAGTCAGCGGGCCGCACCGCATAAAGAAAATGTTTTTTCATTAGATTTTACGCACTTTGATTTGGTTTGGATTTGAAATAAATCGTATCGGTCACTTCTGTGCCGGCAGCTGAACCGACAAGAACATTTTCTTGTGATTTATTGCTGACTATTCTGACTGGTATAACGTAATTATATACTCCGCGGACGTAACCGCGGGCCGCACCAAATGTTCGGTCCAACTTTCAATTTCCATGGACTTCGCCAACTGAATCTAATCCATAATGTACTGGGACGAAGTCTGAATTTGGTGTAAGCTAACTCCGGTCTAGCCCCGTTCATCAATGTTCACGAAGCATCGCCCAGCTACAATTTCGATGAGGCCGGACCGTTGCCGGCTCGCTTTGATTTTGGGAGAGCCTATATCGTTTGACTGTCCTCTCGCATCATGACTGCTGAATGGAGGCTTCTTGTAAGCTACACAGATATAGATGCTAACGTAAAGTAATTCTGCGATACACTAATCGGTCTATTCCGTGACACTGTTCCGTTGTTGTGTCCTCGTAGAGAGCTACCGTGTTCGATGCTTCCTTGAACCGACTACGCATGTTTAGAGCGAGGCTCCTAAAACGGTTTTAGCGCAACCGTTCTTTAATGGAGGCAGCTTTCTGCGTTTTAGTTCTTCGTATAAAATTCCAAATAGCATAAAGGTACATAAGGCGAGTTCAAGCTTCGAATATTGTAAATCCGAGGATTCGTCAATTCTAAGCGTAAGTGTAACTATTTGCCTTTGCCAATGTAAACCGGTAATCGTTTTCTTCAAGTCATCTCGCGGCAAGTGTGGACCCTTTGTATCTTTCTCATGTAGCGGTTCCATCGTTACCAACGATCTACTGTCTGAAATTATGTTCTGTTGGTCCTTGCCTTTTGGGACGTTCCCATCTGCGTGGAACAAATTATGGATGTTTCCCATCCATAAGAGTGCAGCAGGGAGTGTGTTGAAAACTACAACGGCACGCTTCTGGCCATGAATTCGGATCCCAAGACCGTTGTCACACAGCTTACATTAACATTAACAGCAAGAAGAATAATCACAATAATTATCGAATCACTTTACTATATTATTTTTATCCTTGGCTATTTTTTCAAATCAAAAACTCTTTTAAAGTTGTGAACTCTTGTGTCTGATACCTAGTATGAAACGTCATGTGAATATTTTTTTATGACTTCGAGTTCCCAATTTGTTATGTTTTATTTTTTGTTACAAATTTCATAAGCTTACTTTTAAGGGACTTATCATCGAACAGTTTTTAAATGATGCGACCATACGTCATTAGGAATAAATAAAATTTCAAAAGACAACAAAGTATTTGCTACCTAAGTAAAGCATGTTTTGGCAGTTTTTGCCGGTGCTTAACTAACACCAAATAAACTTAGAAATCCTTTCTCTTCCCTCTTCTCCTTAGATTTGTAAGTCTCCCCTGTATAGCTTTAAGCAACCAGGTCGTATAAATGTCGTATTTTTATATTATATTAATGAAATGCTATTTTCATAAATACGGTAGGGTCCGTTCTTCTAAGATTAAAAAATGCAGTTTTCTGGTATTACTACTGTATTTCATCTGCATTCAAAATGATTTGCATTGTTATTTCTTCAAGAGACGAATGTTAGGCTATTGCAGCTCAAAGTCTCCATAATACAATAATAATTACAATAATAATTACAATAATTGTTATCTCTCCATTCGATTAGATTGTCACTCCGTCATTAAGAAAGATTTTCAAAATACTCTACAATAAATTGAATTAATACCAATTCTCACCGTTCAGTTGTTGGTTCCGCGCAAATCAACGGTTGCTTCAGTTCGATTATTTGACCATTTTTTTCCTTCAATTGTCCACCGTTTTCCATATAATACTGCACAAGCTCAGACAGCGTGGCAAATTTTTCACCTTAAATAAAAAAAATATAATTTTAGTATTAAATATAAAAACATTAAATAGTAACATCAATACTCACCACCATACAGATCGAAAAAATCTCCATTGTTCTGAATTTTTATGTGCGTCACTTCTTGCCCACGCCTCACTGACAACGTGAAAGCTCCAGGACTGGAAGAGGAATGCCGTGCAAGAAAGGAGCCATCGAAACCGCGTTCCAATAGCATTGTTTCTGCTTCTACGCCGGATACTGAACGGTGAAACCATCTATGAGTAGGAAAAATTGGAATGCAAGTCAGATAAAATATGATTGTGATGAAAATATGGATAAAATACTTGCAATTAATAATGTATGAATGTAAATACCAAAGTATATGTACAGGCAGGGACCGCCCGTCAGTTGTAGTGACGGATAAGTAACAGGTAAGTAAATAAGCAGAAAGAAAATCTTTTTTGTAACTGCATGATACAATAACTGATCTTGACAAAATTAAATACATAAATTGGTGTGTGTCCTTTTCTAGTGGAGAACTTCCAGCTCAAAAATCAACAAAATCAAAGATATTCAGTTGGGTGGGAGGGTTGTTCGCTGTTAATATGTGGTGCAGCTCAATGAAGAAATCTCTCAACAAGAAGTGACTAAAGTAAATCTAGGCCATTTACAGGAACAAAATGATTGATCGATGCGTTATGAATTTTGCTTATTTATTTCTGCTTATGTAGATTGCTTGATTGCACTCCTCAAATATTTTTTAATTATTTTTCGTCGCATTAGTTGGTTTTGTAGGTTTTAATTTTGTGTTATACAGATGGTTGATCAAGTATAAATACAAAAAAAAATCAATATATAAAAAATTACTGCTCGATAACAAAGCAATCCCAGTCAGTATTTTTGCAGAAATATTACCGGATGTTTGTTGTAATAGAACTATCACCGGTTTAAGAGTGCGTTTCGGCCTTAAGTTAAATTTGTTTGCCAATTTGCATTTTTTACTTCCTACTTCCCACGGATTTAAATCCTTCCCTTCGCAACACGTTCTCAAACAGCTGTTATCAAGGGCACAGCGTGAACTCGCCTCAAACACGCGGCCGTTGGTACGCTGTGAATAGCGCACGCGCGTGTGACTGGAATACTTATTGGATGATATAATTCAACTGAAGAAGTGTAAAACTAATCACAAGGAGCGCCCCTGGATACAGATACAGCAAGCGGCATTGAAATAGCTAGACATTGCAAGCGTTTTAACGCACACACGACAACGAAGAGCAAACATTAGGCGAGCAAGTGCATAGACGCATTGCAATCACTAGCCATCAAGCATGGGTTCATAAGTTAAGAATTTTGTTTTTGTTGCACTATTACAAGGTTTTCCTGACAATATTCGACGCTTCGCGCACAAAACACAAGAAATGTAAATAAAACTATTATTCATAATTGGACTGAGGAAGGAGTATAGAAAAATAATACATCAAGCAACGCCAATATTCGACATATAATAGACACAGAAACTGTGTAATTAGGAAAAAAATAATTATCCAGATCTCTTTATCGTCTTGTCAGTTCTTCGGCGAGGGCTTGTTAAGTTGTTTGAGATTTTCTGTTTAGAGAGACTCATTAGAGCAAGGTAAATAACAAATTTACATTATTTTCAGTATACAGTGTAATGCGTGTGCGGGATCGCATTTTTTTTAAGTCAAATAAACTCGAATTAAATAATATTTCGAATACGGTGGCAGATGATATCACCGTCATAAAGAGCAGTAATTCATGAGCTGTTTTATGTGTACATGAATTTAATTGAAAACATCCTGATAGCGTAATATCTTTCTCAATTAATCAACCAAATACTCTTTCAATGTAAGCTCCAAGACAAACCGTTTGAATATCTGGCACTAACAGAGAGTCGTAACACTGGCCGTTTAATACACTTATGACCCATTTTAATTCAATTGACCCTTTTGACATCACGCACCGAGCTCTATTATTAAGAAGCATAACTGGTAATCACAATTGTGTTGCTGGTGAATAAAATCAATGGCAATTGTATCGCTATGAAGGAGTTTATCTAAAAATTATTGGACAAAATATAATATCTCAAATAATTGCATGGTCTCACATTTATAAATTGCATAATTTTTCTATTTTTTATCCAGTTGCTTGATGATTATAGATCAATAGTAAGTAAGCTTTTACTTTAAGTATTTACTGAAAAATCGTTTGCAGATTGTGCAACATTGTTGATATACACTACAATATAAAAACCCAGCGTTGAGGTTATAACATCGGCACATGCATTTCACGATAAGCGAAATTCAACTTTCGAGGTCAAAGCGCAACAGCGCATCCGAAATCGGTGACTGAATTGTCAGCCTAGAATTTCACACGTCGTTACTTATGTACAAACAGAAAGGAACAAAACAAATGAAACAGATTGTGTATACTATGGAAAACTAATTTCGCAGTTCGAAATAAATGTTTTACCTTCGCGAGGAGAGTGCCGCCATCGGTTTTGTTGATTTGCTCAATCTTCTCTAACAAAATTTATGCGTACCCGTAAAATAACGCAAAGCGCACAAAACACTCGATCACAACACAACACTAACACTGAAAACTGCACGTTGCCACTCGCTGATTCACAACAATTCTATCAGAGCAAGGACACTGAAGAAAAAAACACTTAACTGCTGTCTTCGCGATCTTTCTCACTATCGTGCTACACGGTATTCTGCTCACCACTTCACAAGATTGCTCATCTCGTTTGATGCAAACTCACTTTTCACGTGCCTAAGGTTTGCCCGACGGTAATGGCTCACAGGCGAAACTCACCCACGGTTAAATTCACTCATCCGATCACTCACTTTTGGCACGGTGGCTCAGCACGAACGATTCCTTCCAAAACACCTGATGGACTAACAACTTTTCGATATCTCTACCTTCCTCGCCTTAAATCCACTTTTCGCTCCAAACCGATTGCCGGTCGATTCGATCACCAAATTTCATCGAAAAGCGTACAAAGCACCTTTCCCATACACTTCACGCGATCCGATACACGACGACGGTCGAAAAGGTGACTGCCTTACGAACTCATTTTGTAATCTCTCACTATCGCACCGATTGCACTCACGTTTCAACAAAAAAAAAAAGGATTGACTGTCAAAAATCCGATACGAAAGGAGTGGCGATTTCATATCCTCGTCAATTCCAACTCACTGATTTGACCGTCTTGCGAATCTAAGAAATATAGGCCACGTAAATATGCATCGATCCTAATCTCCGCATCATGCTCGGAAGCTATGCAACAACAGTACTGGGCCGACTAACACCACGCCGATCGGTAATAAATGCAATGAAAAGATTTCACCTTTCCATACTCGCGAAACAGAAGTGCATTTGGTGCTTCGGAAACTGTGTGCCAGCCGATTGGTCAGCCAAACACTATTCTAGTCACGAAACACACGCAACAAGGGAAGTCAAGCAAAGCAGAAGCAGAAGCAGAAGTTTTCTAATGAGCCACAAATTGCGTTTTTGTTCTTCAATCGAGCGAATACATCATTCAGGAACGAACAAGCAGAAGTGGAGATTTGGGTGTTTTACTTGGGAGTTTGTACAAGTGGTGACTTTGTTGCTGCCGTTCTGAGAGAGCGATTGTCGATTTCACATCGCTCATTCGGCTATTCGCCAGCAGAACTGTTTTCACGCTTTGCTACTGGGCTATTTTTCGTTTGTCTTTTTGTCGTCACACAACGCGTTCTTTTCGCTGTATCTCCAATGCCTATTGTTTAAATCAGTTTTGACAGAATGTCTGCGACATGATCGAGATTTTGACAGCATCGGACTTTCATGCAAAGCCAGCAATATCGAAAACAGCCAGTGTGTGGAATTAGCAATTTTGGCCTGAATTTCACATTTGCGCCACAATAGATTAACATAATTATTATTTCAACAAGATTTTAACGAAAAAAAATTATCGTTCACAAGAAACTACCGTTACGCTGCTCGTTTTATTGGCAACGTATTCTGTCATCCACGCGATTTTTCATGGGCAAGCAAATTTCTCCGAAACATCTGATTTGTCAGTTCACGAATGAGAATGAGAATCGAACAAAAAGGCGAATTCTGAGAGAGCCAAAAACATTATCTTTTATCTGAGTGACGGATTTCTTCTTGATTTGTGCTAGGATTCATACGAAAAGTTAACTCATTTACGAATTACGAAGCAACTGTCGCAGTTGCTTCGTCCGATTCATTCATTTTTTTTCGTAATTAGTTTTCAAATTTCACCTCTGAACAGCTGATTGCTGTCAGACACCCAAACGTCAACGCCAAAAGTATGGCCGTAAATTCAACACAACACCGATTATCAGGAGTTTCTTGGGTAATTATTTAACAGTATCATTGACTATCCGCATGTTTTAGATATATACAACACAGTAGGTAACATATAACAGCTTCAACACTTTCATTGCAGTATATTTGAGCTGAAACCATGAAGAGACAGGCTAAAAATCTTCTTCTTGATAGAATTCATCGTGGATTCGTTTATTCATGTATGGGATTGACGCTTTATGGAAGTTACATGCTCGGAGCTCGTGTTTACCGGTATTTCACTGTTGTTAAACCAGCTAGGCAAGCCGAGGAACTACGAATGCTGGAGGCCGGAGCAGCGAACCGAGCACCAGCTTTGGATACAGCGCCTACTCTTTCGTCATAAGACAGAAGTCATTTCAAACTACTACGTAAAACCTTCTAGTTCTCGATCAAAGTAATTCTCGTATTTCACAAATATATTATGTAATTGGAAAAACTGAAGTGTATGGAATGATTTTGTCCAGTGTAAGCGGAAACGAAGGGGACGAACAAAACCAATGTTTCAACATTCTTATTTCGGCACATTCATTCACTCATAGCATTTATTTAAATAAAACATTTGATCAATTTAAAATTAATTAAACATCCACATGATATCCAGCTGTATAAAATGTTTTGTTTTATTTTACTGTTTATTTTCCGTCAAATATATTATTTGTTATCTCAAAACAAACTCGTGCTCGATAAGAAATTCAAATAAAAGAATGGCATAAAAATGTGTGTGCTTGCTGTATGATTTATGGAACTGAAATCATTCTACAGGATATCGCAACGGAGAACACCAAACCTGACTGTGTTATTTTCATTCGAAGCGAAAATATGCTCCTTTACATAGAGTCAACAAATTTTCTATAAGACAACCCTTGTGTTTCTTCTAAACCCTATTGTGTAACATTCACATGGTCTAACTCATTGAATAGTTGGAAATGTTCGACTCCTTAATAACATTAATGCCGCATCTGTGAAATATCGATCTCTGTTCGAAACCAATCGATTGAACCTTTCCGTGTACACAATTTTGAGCGCGTATAGCATTTTAAAAGTGATTTAAACATTCCTAGTCAAACACTTAGCTTCTCTGACCAGATATTAGATTCCCTTGAAGTATGCAAAGTTGTTCACCAGAGGTTAGTTGTTCCCATAGCACAACGACGCGCTAACATCGATAGAAGCGACGTTTGTCCACTAACCTTAGACAGAAGTATTGCGCCAACATGGATAGCAACACAGAAGTGGGTCTACGATTTGACGGAAAATTACTCTGCCATGTTACTAATTCACATCGATACCGATATTGTACAACAAAGCGAACAATATTTGAATTGATTTTGTTTGCACTAAAGCATCAAATACAATCTTTTCTGATGTTCAGTTCGCGTGGTTCACGCACGTGTTTGTGATCACGATTTGATCTTTTGACAGTTAGCATCACAAAGGATTTATGTGCTAAGTGGAATCTCCAGAAATGAAAGATATGATTTGATATTTTGACGGGTTCATGTGATTTGAAATGAAGAAAGATCTTATTTAAACAATTTGGGCATTCTTCGTACTAAACTAGGATACAATTGTTAAAAAATCCCTGAACACTGCAAGTCAAATGCAAAGTGATCTACCAACTCATGAGAACCACTATAGGTCGCCGGAGAAAAAGTTAAACTAGAGCGGTACAGTGTCGTTTGCACTAACATGAGTTTAATTAATACAAAACTGATGGTAGCGAGGAATATACCTAGCACATCGTTATCATCTCGAAAGCATGTAATTATTTAAAATTAGATAGAATAGTAGTAAAGCTTTCGCCCTGTTTGAGCCGCATAACTTTTCCTAATGTTACTTTTAGCAGTATTATTTAGAAACACGTCAGCCGCTTCCTATTGCCACCCTGCTTACTCCAGCTCCACCAACATTTATGCTCAACAATCCTTTAAAAGGATTTAATATACAATCATGTAAAAAAAATCCAAACTGACAGCTTTTTGACACGAATCATATGAATATTCCACTTTTAGTAATTTTTCTTTGTTGATGTAAAAGACATATAAACTGTTTCCAGAAATCATTATCTTGCACTTGCAATGTACTGTCTCACGGCAGACCTATACCCAGCACGCAGTCCCATTACAAAACCTGCCAGCCAGCGAGACGGTGTCAGTCCTGCCAAAAGGCTGCATCGAATGACAAGAAACATTTGTCCAGGTCCGTTTGCTAATTCTTTTGCACCGCACGCCTGCGCGTCCAGTTGACTTAATAATAATACATTTTACAATTCGTTTTGTATATATTTTTCCCTCTTTTCCGATGTCCGTTCACATAGCGCCATACACTTCAATTGCACAGCGCCATATGGTATTTCTTGCTTCCGGTTTTGTCAGCATTGTCCGGTTGACTTCCCTCTAGGAGTACCGAAGATGTTGCTTCTCTCAGGAACCAAAAAACAGTGGTTCATGCTGGCTTACTTCATTCAAGATAACGCGAAAAGTGAAACGGCAATCACGTGTTTGCATTAGAATATATGTATATATGCGCACAAATATACATACTTGTATAATTATATATGCTATTTTTTTGTTTACTTTTTCTGGGTTTTGTGATTTGGTTGTTAATGTTGTTCCTACAATCAGCACTTTCTTGGCTTTTCTGTTGCCATTAGCATTTACCATTTTTGCATTGTTTTTACTTGTGTAGATTTTTTTCTCTCTTATGTTCGTCTCTGAGGTGTTTCTGTGTTGATTAATTATGCTTAGGATCGTTTGTTTTTTTTTGTTTTAGGATTATTTTCAAAGAACGTAGTTTTAAGGATGTTTGCCACAATTCATAGTGTCATTCTTTCGGTTTTATAATGCATATCCGCTGCATGTAATAAACAAGGTTAATCGATAAAAAATTAAAGAAGACAAGCGACATTTCCGTAGTTTCTGTTTGTCTTCGGCCTGTTAATGACTGCTTTATAGTTGTGGCGTAAGCGAGTATTCGCTATCTGAAAGAAATACGAAAAATCGAAGATCCGTGCACAACCAATCCTCTTTTTTCCTGTGCGACTACGGAATCCGCCTTTCCGAAAGAAGCATGTTTTACAAAAATCGGCACTTCCGCTTTTTAGTCGGCTCTGGAGGTTCTAGTGCTGCCAGGATTGCTTCATCGAATACGTTCTTCAGTCCTTTCTAAGAAGCAGAGAAGCAGAAATAGATGATGTGTGGGTATGTAAAAACTAAACAAATATCGATTTTGGTCCCGATAGTGAACATACCTGGGTCAACGCAGAACATTCCACGTACTTAACTGCTTTTAGCTCCTTGGCTAGCTTCTCTCCCTGCTCAAGGGTGATGGGTTTTTGTTTGTTTTTGGCCAACTTTTCCAGTGTGCTGTTTTCATCACGCAGATCGATCTGCGTACCTACCAATAAGAATGGGGTCTTTTGACAGTGATGCGTTATCTCCGGCACCCACTGTAAAAAAAAATGTAATGAAATAAAACCTGAGATACTATAAACGACCGCTGAAAACATGGTCGATTTACCTTTTCTTTGACATTTTCGAATGAACTGGGGCTAACAACGGAGAAGCATACTAAAAACACATCCGTCTGCGGATAGGATAACGGTCGGAGACGATCGTAATCCTCCTGGCCTGCAAATAAGGATGCACAAATTACAGATCGTTAGCGGGTAAATTGAACGGTCTACGAAGGGGTGAATGTGAGAACCATAGCCATAGGCCGCGCATTCAAATGTGGCTACTTACCGGCGGTATCAAACAGTCCAAGTGTATATGGTTCGCCACCGATCATGACCGTGACTGCGTAATTGTCGAATACGGTCGGTACGTACTCAGAAGGGAATTTGTTGGTCGTGTATGAAATGAGCAGGCACGTCTTACCGACGGCTCCGTCACCAACGACTACGCATTTTATTGTTTGCATTGTGCTGAATTAGCAAACGATCGTTTTCCTTGGATTTTTTTCGTGTCGCTAATTACACTTCTTGTCGGTACTTCAATCCTGTGGAAAAAATATGCAAAGTATCGCGTTGAGAATCGAACCAACAGCTATGTTCACGTGAAGTGGCTCTCGTGGAGTTTCGAAAAGCGGTGGACGCAATATGAATGAATATTATAAATGTAAAACGCTTTCCGAGAAGCCCCAGCAGGAAGGGCCGGTTTGTATGAGCGCACGAACGGAACATTGATCATAAGACGTCTTCTCAATTCACTTCAAACATATGCTTGTAAAGAATTGATAGCAGAAGAAAGAAGATATTAAAGCCTTTTCTATATATAACAGCACATCACATATTAATTAATGTTTTCCAAGTGTTTATCTTTATGGAAGAATGACTTTTCCACTAGAACAGAGTGTTACTTTACAGTGGAATTGAAATTCTAAAAAAAAACTTAGACTATTGACTATTTAATTTAACACTATTAACTATTTTATACTATTTAATCGACTAAATATGGCCTAAATCATAATGAAGTAACTGCTATCCATCAGAGCGGCCGAAATTCATTTATCTATGATTCATTTCTTTACCGTCACAACCCGTCGATAAGGAGCTGATTGTACTATGAGTACTCAAATTGTACTATGAGAGAGACATGTATTAGTAACATCGTCATTTCTTCTTCACGTTATATTTGTAGACAACTTTCTGTAAAAACGAATTTACATAGAAAACGGAATATACGACCACTGTTTTCTTTTGTCAAATTGTTTTTGTGAAAATGCTTATAAAGAGAATAATGCACTTAAAAAGGTCTCGCCTCGTGTTCATCAAATTGAAACTACATTAAACTACAATAACAATTCAAATCGGTGCATACATACATACATACATCGGCGCATGTAAGATGTAATCGAATGAGCTAAACAAATTTGGATACGTTCAACATTGCGAACTGAGCATTAGTATTTTTCAATGATAGGCAACAAAATCCAAACCGATGAAAACTACATTGAAGGCACCACAGACCAAAAAACGGAAGATTAACATTGACTTAGTAGATAAGTCCATTCCTCTAAAATAATGATAAATTAACTTTTGAAACGTTGTTCGTTAATAAATTGCGAAAAGAATTTCGTTTTACAGAATTATTTCTCTATGAATATTTACGTGCTAGCCAAATTAGATTATTCGATTTATTAGATAAAGGGTTTGAAAATATTCAAAACGCCAAAGAACGGTATGTCGTTGTGTTTGTAACGATAAAAGGTGTTGACGAAACTGAACGAACAAAACCTTTGAGTTATTATCGGGTAGATATCATATCGGCTATCGAATTGTAACTATAATAACAAATACACAGATCTAGTGCTCATTCTATCAAATTTTTGATTGTGTGGAAAACTGAGAAACAAATGTTTTTAGCGGTGTTCTTAATCCATTATTGTTCTACTTTTTCGAAACGGGAAATAATACATCATCATTTTCCCTTAGAAATTAGCGAAGAAAATATGCTGTTACTTTTACAGGCAACATTCATGACGCTTGCGAAGGCCAGCATAAAAGCACTACAATTGCCGTTTTGGGTCGCTGGACATCTGCTGGTCCAGGAACAGTGAACATCAGAACTATTGGACATGAGGAAACCGTAATCGAAACAGAGAAACCGTAAAGAGGGCGCGATGTTATGGTCAGTTTCTGTGGCGGTGTTGCATTTTAAATCAAACTTGCTGCTCCTTCTTCTGCATACTTCATTTGAGGCGACGTAGGCGCGACGGCTGTCGCACGAACGCACAAACGAATAATAATTTCATCACATTCCAGAAACGCCATTTTGCCTCATTCCGTCCTGCTCCGATACCGGTAAAATAATGCACAGCTTTCGTCTGTAACGCAGCAGCTCTCCGTTCTTGTTACTCCTACACAAAATGTGGCACAATTCACTCTCTTTGCTCTTTGCTCTTTGCACGAACCAAAATGCAGCAAAAGCAACCTGATTCACCCCGTGGAACATCGCAAGCATAAAACCTATTCACTGATGATGGTTCGTACAAAACATGTTTGCGTATTCTTTTCGAACTTAGTAAGACAAGTCATCTTTGCAAGTTATCACTTTGCACGCACGCACGACATGTATCACGGAACACCCTCAAGCCGTAGTCGACTTGGCCGTACCGACCGTGGGTCCAGAGCCATCTCGTATGCGATGACGGTATCGAAGTCAATTCTATTGCAAATTATTCTCTTACGATGATGCGCACGAACCCACCTTCAACCGAATGGTGTGGTGCGTTTTTCAAGACCCGTTTTTCGTCACACTCACTTAGGATTTGAAACAAGACGTGGTTATCTTTCTGCCTGTAGGAGATCGATGACTCGATTTCGTATGGGATGCCAATAGGATCTCAGATTCGACAGCTCAAAGGACACCACCTCCAAGTAAATTGGTTCCAATATGCACTACACACAATAAGCCAACGATTGTATCTAAGTTTAATGAAATCACGATCAAATAACTGCTTATTTCTCAATTTCTGTTGCTATACCAACTTCGCCTCACGTAGCTCGCGAATGGGATGAGCTTTCTTTCTGAGTCTGACGCGCCGTCTGACACTAGACAGCTTTTGTACCGGTTTACAGAACCGGATCAATTTTTTAAAGTTGGTCAACATTTTGTTTCTCCGCAACTAATTGAAGAAAAAGTGAAATTCTGAAGTGGAAAGTTTGCTGTCAGCAGAAGAATTTGTAAACTTAACTTAATTTTTACCATTGGAATTTAGCGGCGAAACATAAAATTTCGAAATGATGTTCAGTCTAAAGTTCACGTTAAGTTTTCTTTGTTTCGTTGAGTTTTCTTCGTTTTCGGAATGCACTTAAAAAATGTTTCTGCTCATTTTTATATGAAAAACTGAATAAGGTTTGATGTGAAAAACTAAACGAGTTTTTATGTGAAAACTAAACCAAGTATTGCATGAAAAAATAAGCTTTGCATTTGCTCAAAGATTCATACGAAAAAAGCGTGCGTTTTAATTTTAAATAACGAAATTACAACTGCTATGCGAGAGCGGGACAAAAACAAAACAAAGACAAATTTGACACATGCATTCGAATTTCGATCATTTGACTCGAATCTGTTTTGTTTGTAGTTAGTTAGTTTTCAAATTTTGTTAGTTCTTTTCCAAAGGAATCATGGAGAAGGTAAGTCGTTGAAGGTAAGTTTCGGGCGGTGTTTTTCCTCCGTTCGACGGCTTTCTTCGAGTATTTCGATCGCTTTGGCCGATATAATATATGATTTACTTCCACCTCCGGAGATTGGCAGTAACAAAAATCGGGTGAATCTCCGTGTCAACGGTCGACAAAGGCTTTGGCGTCCGAGAAACAACAGGTATTTATAACTGCGCTTACAGGTATTCGTCTGGCGAAGCCTTACGCACGTTACAAAAGATCTGTGGAAACGGACGGTTAACGAAGCAATCATGCATTTCGATGAGAATTACAAGTACAACAATTTTGAAAAACAAATGCCCCGCTTCGTAAACAATCTGCGGATCCGTGCAACGGGCAGCTAGTAAGTTTTTAATTTAGTTAACCGAAATGACCAAATAATGACTGAATGCTGTGATAAGCTGCGGATGAATGTTTCCCTTCTTTTTCCTCTGTTCTACGCAATGACTTGAGATGCTTTGGAGGTGCAACGATTGTACTATCTGGCGATTTCCGCCAAACACTGCCAGTAATTCCAAGATCAACGGATGCTGACGAAATGAACGCTTGCCTCATAGTCTAACCCGCTATGTGAAGAAGCTTCAGCTAACAACAAAAATTAGAGTTGAATTACTTAATGATACATCTACGGAAGATTTCTCTGAGCAATTGCTGACTATCGGTAATGGTCGAGTAGCTGTCGATGAGTTAAGCGGATTGATTTCATTTCCTCAGAATTTGTGTAACTTTCTTCGACGAACTGAAGAAGAACGAACGACGAAAGACGAACTTATGAACAAAGCATTCCCGAACATCATTTCCAACTACAAAAATAATGAATGATTGAGTGAGCGAGCAATTTTAGCGGCTAAGAATACAGAATAAGATCATTGGAACAATTGCATTCATTTAAATCTATTGACTGTGTAACAAATGAAGATGAAGCCACCAACTATCCAATTGATTTTTAAAACTTTTTCGATGTTTCTGGCTTTACGCTAGACTTAAGCTTTACGCCGCACAATTTACGCCTAAAGATTGACACCGTAGTAATTATGCTTCGAAACCTAAACCAACCAAAACTGTGCAGCGTTTGGTGGTAAGAAAATGGATGAACAATTAAAGAATTTACACGACGATACTTAGAGGAAAATTTGATGGTGAGGAAGTACTCATTCCGGGGATCCCGATGATCCCAATTGAAATGCCGTTTGAGTTTGAAAGACTTCAATTTCCGATCCGTCTTGCATTCGCTATGACCAATAACAAATCCTAAAGCCAATCCTTGAAAAGTTGTGGTCTGAATTTGGAAAATCAATGCTATTCCTATGGTAAATTATACGTGGCATGTTCACGTGTCTTGTGCCTGATACTAAAACAAAAAATGTAGTGTATCACAAGGTACTTAACTGAACAAGAAAAGAAAGCTCAAAAAAGTCCATTGAGAAATCGTTAAAATACAATTTTTTCAAATTAACTCTAATCCTAATCAAAAAATGAACTAGATAAAATCCAAATCTGTCCGTGCCTCGGAGGCGGAACAAAGTTTCCCTATACGTTTTTTTTCCTCGTACGTTCGGAGTCTCTATAATTAAAAAAACAACAATGATGCTCTGTCAGGATTCGAACTGTTGTCTTTCGTATACAAACAGATGAATCGGTGCAGTGCAGACAGACGACTACAGACGAGACAATGATATTGTCTATTGTTTTACATGCAATTAGGTGTTTTTATTTGTCATTTCTGAACATTTTGTTTATCAGCATGCAGCTTTTGTCCATGTTATCACAATTTTTGGAAATCCCTCCTCCATCATCCGTTTACCATATTCTACATTTATCTATTATGGGATTCATTCCAGAACCCGATTTGCAGCCGAACGTCTGACTAAATTCGGGAGAATTGGTTAGTACTCCTTTCAGCCGAAATTTACCAGGGCAATGTGAGTCGTCAAGATACGTCTTGGCTGCAGCTTCAGTGTGTGATTCGCACCATATGTTTCCGAAAGATATGAAAAACAATTGTTCATGTGTAAACTCTTCGAACCCCGGAAGGATTGCTTCCTTTCCAGCAGTTTTGTGGTATAATTGATACGCTCGGAACGCCTCTCGTAAACCGCCGTTGTCAGCAATGTTTTCCCCTAACGTCAATAGGCCGTCGATCTGTATTAAAAGAAGACAGCATTGGTATGCAACTAACTGGAAAGTTTAGAAAAAATCGCTAAGAGATAAAAGTTATCACATAGTCGTCAGCTTCCGGTATATAATATCGATTGTACTGATTCACGAAACACATCGTGCGGTTCACGTACTCTTGAATGGTTTGGTTAGTCCACCACTGTTTTAGGTTACCATTTTTATCAAATTGTCGTCCTGAAAAGGATGGATGTTGAAATCGAATACTGTACGCTGAATTCCCTAGACCGTTTTTTTTTATTTGCTCTTACCACTGTCATCAAATCCATGCGTAAGCTCGTGCCCAAGAATCGTCCCAAGCGCGCCGTAATTTAAGGCCCTGAAAAAATAATTCATTTTCAATCTACTGTACCAAGTGAGTTTTGTAACTTCGAATCATACTTTGCGGACTATTCCTCAGTCGTTTGCAAACTGCTTGGTGTAAGTGGTGCACGTGTTTTAGTACAATATAGTCAATACTATATTCGTGAAATTTGGACTTTGTTATACTCCAAATGAGTTTTCCAGTTGTTGGAAGAATGTACATTAAGTGTAAATATTGAGGATGTGGACCAAAAATAAACTCAAAATTATGGAGTTGTGTGAAGCGGTGCAGATGTGCAACAATGTTGAAGCAGTGCAACAGTTTTTGAGGATCCTTACTCCAATCCGAGATGGTAGAAGGGATATTGTAGAATGGCAATCGGGATCGCTGAAAACAGTGAAAAAGAACAACCTGTTTGAATCTGATGCCACAAGTCGATCGGTAGATAGCAATTGTAAGCATGGTCGTAACGTACTGATAGCATTTTCCTGGAATGTGTGGAATGCGTTCACATTGGTGGGAAGAGTTTCCCAGCTTAGCTCGTGTTTGCGACGCCACCGGCTGAGTTTGATGACATTTTTGCGTTGAATTTCTTCCAACATGTTCTCTAGATGAGTGCTCTCGTTAATGGTCAGCTAACATACGGTCGGTTTTGTTTGCGATCATGTAAAAAAAACCGAAACCGGTTCAGTTAAATTTGTAACTAAGACCCTGAGGATTCGCATACCCCCTCGTAGTGATGTTCCAATCGGGTTTTATTCAAAATCCACTCCGGAAAGCCAATTAAACTACGCATTGCTTCGGATTTCTGCAGTGTAGAATGCTTGGTAGGCCAGTCCATCCAGGTTGTATCGCGCACTAATCCCTCAAACGCTTTGCGAATGTAATCGAGCATTTCTTGTACCTTCGGTTTAGTATGGTGAGTGAAGTTCTCATTAGATATCGCATAGCTTACGGCCATGCCAAGTAATCGGTTAACAGTGCCGGTGCAATACAATGTTCGCGAGCTGAACCCATCACTAGTGGCGATGGTTTTATAGTATTCGTAGTGTAACCGCCTTACGTCCATAGTGGTATGTAAAATCAATTCCTCAACTACATTCCACCAGATGAATAGTTCGATGTGCGCCAAAGGCGTTGCGGCGAGATAATCCACCAGTAGTTTTAGATACAACACATCGGCATTGCTGGTAAGGATCAATTCGTCTTGTAAGTTCAACTGAGCCTCGGGGATACCCTCAAAAACGTTATTCAATAATTTTTCCCAAACCACAAACGATGCTTTCGGAGCCATATAGATATCAGTAATGTTTTGCAGATCGGCAGCTGTAAAATACACGATGTCCTGCAAGTTCAAACGATCTTCTACATTCGTACTTTTAGAGACATTTTCGGCTTCTTGAGTGAACTAGAAAATAGAGAAACAAGTAAAAATAGTTTTTTGTACTATCATTCTAAGCTTTCAAATAAGAACGAGTTATTAAAACCTACTTTCGAAATAGATTCCGAAAACTCAATGACTATCGTTGCAGCTATATCGAAATCTTCGTTAAATGATTCCACCTCAATGTTCGGATCGGTGTGATTGACCAACAGCTTCATGACACCAATCATAAACTTTCTGTATGCTTTGAGTGAGGCTGTATCCTTTTCAGCATCGTCGACGTCTTCCTCAACATCATTGGCTCCATCGCCATTTCTTTGTTTACCACTGTTAGCGCTTACTTTCCGCCTAGATCGTCCAGGCCTGATGTGTTTCAGTATGTCGTGATTGCTGTAGACAAAGCTTCGCTTATTAAATGATCTTTACCGTAGTACTGATTCTTGACCTACAATGGCAAGTCCGAACCGCTCTCTGGTGTGCCCAAGACCAACCTGTTGTAGTCCCTATGCTGTGGATCAGGATATACGTCAAATCCTATGAATATATCCATACCAAGCAGTTGTTTGATTTTGGCCAACGATCGAATCCAGTCAAAGCCGTATCCTTCGAAGTCAGAAGACTTCGTCGTATTCGTTACATTCAAAATGGACGGGTATGGTGGTAGATGAAATTTTTTAAGGTGCTTATAAATGGGCTCATATCCGAGACGGTCCATGGCAGTTAAGTTCATGCAGGCTCGGTACATGATTCGCGCTTGGGTGACGGGTTTCGGATCCAAGACGCTATCGTTGGCTTGAAGATACTGCCGAATGTTTCGCAAGATTTTAGTTTGACGTTCGCTGAACCAGTCGAAACTGATGTAAGTGTCGGGCCGTGGATGTTCCTCTTCCCAGTTACCGCAGGCGTACTGATAAAAATCTTCGCAAGGGTTCACCGTAACATCCATGCTGTGCTTTAGTGCCGCTGCGGACCGAAGACATTCCGCGGTATGGCAGACGTCGGAGGGAAAGTGAACTTAACGTGGCATCATAATTAAAATATTTTGATAAACTGCTAAATAAACAATAAACCGTCATACTGGAATACTCACGCAAACATGCTATTACTATAATAGCGATCGTCAGGATAAGGATGATGAGTAGCAGCAGAATCACTATTGATTTATGATAGTAACGCCGACGAAATCTAAATCGGTGAAGTTCAGCAGTTCATTGACGAAAATTGGTGACATTGTATTATCTGCTAATGGCTACCACTGATGGAGATTAATCGTGATGGAGCTCTACATTACCTTGATTGTATGCCGATTAGGTAGGGGTTGCCAACCGATGGGTCGATAGTATTCGTAGTAGAGTTTTTACCTGAATTATGTCCTTTAGGAAAAATTTGTAAAATGCATTGAAACGATAAAAAGAAAGTAAATTCCAACGTTTGTAATATTTGCATCACATATTCCTATGGTAAAAAAAATTATTGACTTGAAGTAAGCCTTACTCATCTATATATATAAAATTCCCGTTCTGTCTGTATGTCTCAAGTAAACTCCGAAACTACTGGACCGATTGACTCGAAATTTGGTATACAGGGGTTTTAGGGGCCGGGGAGTGCAATAGTCAAGGTTAGAAACCCCTCACCCCCCTCTTTCTTTGCCCTCCCATACAACTAACTGTTAAAAACATCAATTACTCCAGAAGTTATGAATCGAATTTCATCAAAACTCGCACAATGGTTGCTGGTCACCTGAGAAATCATGTGACAAAATTTGGTCCTTGCAGGACAAGGGGAAGGGGGGGTCCCCATACAACCCCAATCCTTAAAATACGTCCTAGGGCAATATGGGTATCGTTTCTTAGGTTTTGATGGTCTCTAAATCGATTGGTTTTACTTAAAAGCCTTTTCCTTCCTTCTTCCACCTATCACCACCCCTCATTCCATCCATCTTGAAGTAGTGTGATGTTGGGGGGAACTGCGTAGTTTGTGTTTAATTTTTAAAGAAGGTAAGAAAGAGAGGAAGAGAGAGATAGAGAGGGAAAGAGAGATAGAGAGAGAGGGGGAGAGAGGGTGGGAGAGAAAGAAAGAGCGAAAGAAAGAAATGGAGAGAGAGAGAGAGAGAAGGGGGAGAGAGAGAAAGAGAGAAGGGGGAGAGAGAGAAAGAGAGAAATAAAGAAAGAGAGAGAGAGAGAAAAAAGAGAGATAGAGAGAGAGAGATATAGCAACGGAATGCTACAGCCTTCTAGATTTCAATTATGATCATATAGTAGAAAAAGTACATTTCACACCTCCCGGGAGAGGGGCTCCCATACAAACATAACATAAACTTCAGCATAATTCGGGTTGTTTTCGAACAAATCGAACCAAATTCTGCAGATGGGAGTTTTTGGGAAGGGGAAATGTTCTGGTGAATATTTGAAACCCCTCGCCACTTTCCAAATGGTGGCTTCCCATACAAAATTTGGGTAAATTTCAGCAAAGTTCGAAAAGTGTTCAAACAATTTGAGTCAAATTTAGCTGGTGCGAGTTTTGCCATGTATCCAACGGGAAGCGTGAAGGAAAGCCAATCGGATACATCGCCGGGAAGCCCTATCATTTGGAACAGAGTAACGGGAGGCGGAAAGGGAACCTGAACAAATACGTCACCGGGAAGCCCGATCGTCTGAAAAGTAGAAGTAACGGGAAATGCAAAGGGAAGCTGATCGGATACGTCACCAGGAAGTCCTTTGAAACGTCGGATAATCAAGAAATGAGGATGAAATGAGGCGTGGCAACGCGCGCCGGGATCAGCTAGTTAATTAATAATATTTTGTTTTATTTGGATGTTATCTAATAAGTTATCGTTTAGTTTTTTGTGGAGTATTACATTTATGAACTGATTCCAAGGAAAAAGGTATGATGCCGCGGGGTAGACATGCCTTCAAGGTGGCAGTTTTCACAAATAATAATTTAATAGTTGAATCAAAAGTTGAGGAAATAAGCAAATTGCTACACAATGATCTGGAAGAGTTTGCAGAAGTATACGTTTTGATATCATTTACCAGATATTCACCCTCTCAGAACTAGATGAAACCCTTAACCCGAGGCTGCCTTTTATGCACGTATTAGTAATGTTTTTGTTTTATTAAAAGTTGCCTTCGATTTGCACTAAGCACAGGTACCGCCCAAAAACGAGTACTCTGTGTTATTTACGACGAAATGTTACTAACATAGAAGATTTATTGAAATATAAAGTGTTGTTTGTGCTTAGTGGAAAATTCGTCTCTAGCTTGAAATATGCGACAAAAAAAAATCAGAGCAAACATATTGATTTCTTATATACATAACATATATTTTTACCTATGTTTACAAAAGAAGTTTACAAATCAGTTAAATAATTATCTTGTCATTCACGATAAAATGACGTTCACTCAAATAATGTAATACAGTCAAAAGTATGTCGTTGATGCTAATACAGAACTTGTTTGCAGTCCACCTTGTTTGCAGGAAGTGCATAAACTCCGCTTATAATATCTAGCCACTGCTTAGAGAATGACGTAGAGCGAGTGTATTGGCCACTTTTTTAATCATTCATGCATTCGCTTGTACTGCAACGCAAAGTTTAATGCCCTTAGCTAGGACATGCGTTATTTATGAATTTATGTCTTCGTCAAAAGTGGTTACGTCATATCGATGCTTCGACTTTTGTTGCACTTTTTATGTAAAAACACATTAAGTAAATGAGGATGAACTTTCTAATGGGCAAACAAAATAAAGGATAAAATTGATCGTTGAGTGGATGCAAGCAATGTACAAGTTGGTATTGCTCCGTTATGTTAGGTATAGAAGTTTTTTTTCCAATACTTTTTGTTTAACTGAACACGACATTTTGAATTTTGTATAAAGTTTAAAAAGGCGTTATTAAATACAACTAGGTTCAAAATATACTATAAGTTGTGAATAAATAAATCTCCGAATAAAAATATAACAAACCTTTTCAAACAACTTAACAGTAATTTACACATCAAAACATCACCAAATGTTGTTTCCTGATTTTAGCATATCCAACATACCGTAATCTGGTTGGTGGTGACTGTTCGTTGACCAGATATGTTGAGTAGACATACCGGGTATTGTTCTTGGTTTTCCAGGTTTTAACGAAATTGTATCTTTTAGGGTTAGTTTAGTCCGTATCGGCTCGTTTTTTTTGGGTATGTTTTTAAGTTATTGTGTTGATTTTGTTTTACTACGAATCAAAAATGAACATTCACTATCCCGTACACATTTAATTCATCTTTGTGTGCTTAAATTATGGTACAAAGATTTGACCCGTAACTCTTCAGTGAATTTTTTTTATCATCATGCTTCTTATGTAAATTTATTCACCATCCATGCAGTGGCGGGATAACGCGTTCAATTCAAACGTACATGTGTTTGATTAACAGCAATTTTTGATTGTCGATGTAGTGAGTATGTTCGTGACTATGAAGATAACACGGACATGAAACTTACGCGACAAATTACTCATTACACGTACACTGGATGTTTACTACACTTCATACGATGACACTTTCCTGAAGGTAAGTCAATAATTGGCTTAAATGACTTTTCTGCAGTTTTCACTCACGTTGGACATCGGCACGTTGTCGGAAAAGTTCTATATCATGTTTATGTCATTCTCTTTGTCGTCATGTCATGTTAGCTATATTACTGGATCATTTTTGAAACTCGTAAAGATGGAATCCAGTGTGTTCTAACACAAGTAGTTAAAGATAAAGACGAAAACACTTTTCAGTCGAACACGAGAGCTCTTAGTGACTGAATGGTTTTGCATTATAAAATAAGTGAGGGATTGTTACTCCGACAAGTGGCACCCCCTTAAAACGCAATCCCTAACGCAAGCAAATGTGCTCTCTGCCTAGTAAACCGGTGAGGCCGAGTAGCCAACGTGAGAAATATCGTCTCAGTATAGACAAAGTGAGCGAAAAGTTTATACGGGATGTACACGACATGATAAGCTCCTGGAAACAGACATTATGCAGATATTATTAACAGAAACAGGTTTTATGTGGCATCCCTTTCTATTTCCAACATTTCGGACACCGTGTGTATTTTACATTATATTTCTACATAGCAAGAGTCGAGACGGTACGGCGATTTTTTCGACTAGACAGGCGCAACGTTTGTTTACACTGTTCTTTGCGTTCGTTTTGCCTATGTGCAATTCGACACAGTTCTAGCGCAACTTTGCGAACGTTCGATGCACGACACGAAAGCTGCCTTGCAGAAAGCCCCTACAATACATATTGAGCTGTTTGTACGCCAGAAACAATTTTTGGTGGTGTTGTCCGTTTCCCAAAAATATGTCAAGGTCACTTTTGATTACGAATTTATGCACTGTTTTGCGCTGCTTCTAAGGCCACAGCAGGGAAACAAACTAGCACTGCACTACCTGTTCATCAACGATACGAATGCCGGTATTATTTATATAGAATTCAATTCTATTCGATGGAAACTGTTAATGCGATAGCTCGAGTTTCATTGCTTCGCGCCCTTCAAAGATTCACTAGGATGATTTGGCTAGAAACACTTTGAATGCTATAAATCATTGCAACGCTTGTTGTACCGCAGAACGCAGAAAGCTCCAACCGTCATAGCGGTTGGAGCGATGCACTAAGACTGTTCGCCTAGTTGGCATTCGCGGGTGTTCGATCCGATGCGGCCGCTTGGCATTGACAGTTGCTACTCGTTCCGCGGTGGGTTGAACGACGATGACTGTCTAGCCGCCTAAGGACGAACAATAGAGGGACCAGTCGAGCTTTATCCGCTGCTTTATCTAGCCCGTACCTTCGGACCCCACCAGGATAAACAACCCAGTGAACTGCTGCCGTGCACTAACCACTAACCTACACGTGCTAGCACATGCAATAGTGTTCGTTGTCGGCAGCACCGACTGACACTACAACGCTATTATTAGATATTAGTTTTGTGGAAAGGATAAGCTCCACGCTAGCGTAGTGCGACAACAACAATGCGACCCATCGAGTCAAACATAGGAAAATCGAACGGTGAATTGCAGTCACATAATGAGCCGGAAATTGAGTCAGAGTTGATCATCCTACGGTTCTGTACACAGTGCGTACCGAAAGTAGCGGGAACGAAGCTATAACAAGTAGTGGCATCCGTTTGAAATTGATTTCTTTGATGGTTTGTTAATACCCTAAAAGATCGGTAGACATTTATTATTTTCACGTAACGTCGTTAGTCGGTACGTTTAGTCCTTGCGTTCAAAAGTGACGCTCATCGAATAACGTGTGTTGTTTCTGTGTCCTTTTAAGCTCATTTACAGCTTTGGAAGTAAATGCGTGCGAAAGCGACTTAAATTCAAATTCAAATAAATTAACAAAATCGAAAATAAAAACGGCCAGGTCCGTTCCTCTAAGAATAAAAAAAAACAAATTCGACTTACCACCGTGATAAACTAATCTGCTACTTGAACTGCCTTTGACCTTTCCATTCGTCCATCGTCCTTTTTTGCATACTTTATTTTGGTTTGGCCAATGAAATAGCTTGTGATGTTCACACATATTGTGGCGTTAAAAGCGGTACATCGTGTCATTTATTCTCAAACACGGAGACAATTTTAGTATTTTAGTTTGTCCCATACGAAGCATTGCAGTTGTGCGGTAGCTAGGAGGCCAGAAGGAAAGAAAACGAAAATTGATGACTTTTATATACTCCCTTCTTTCATTATTTTCTACGAAAAACTACATTTTCTTACAAAGTGTTAATCAGTTTGCGTGTTTGCTTTTCATGGTACTATTCATTCCTCCTCACTCATCTAGGTAGCTCATTAATCGAAATTGATGCGCGTGAGTTTTTGATGCACTAATGGGTCCACACATTAGGTTGATTGATTGTCCAACTATAGGAACAAACTTGATTTACTCAACTCATTCACATTTTATTCATAAGCACCCTTCGCCTTCGGGTTATTACTCTTTGCTTTTAGGCTTGTGACAAGTAGGGACTGAAACGTACATGTGCAAACGTGTTGGGTAGATAAGGACTATTTGAACCATTGTTTTGGCTAGTAAATATTTGATCGCGATATAAATTAGGTAATCAGCTAAGCGTGGTTTTATACTTATAGTACTTGCCACTATGCAGATTTTGTATAATATAAGAATTAAACAAATGAATAGTGAGTTATCTACTGATCGTACTGAGCAAAAACATCATGCTTTTCTATTTTCGTTAGTGTGATTTTTAATTTTCAGTTTTATTAATTCATGAAGACGTCTTTTCATGTAATATAGACGAATGTAACGAAAACTCGGTAGCTTTGTTTATTTGTGCTTGATAAATGAAGATTCATCGGGGTCATTGTATAATAGGTATAAAAATATACTAGTGGCAAGTATTGTGGAAAAGAGTTCCAGGCTATTACTCACGATAAACTTATCAGAAAGTAGTTATCTTGTGTTGTTCTTTGAAGTATTAGAAATCAATATTAGGAGCTAGTGTTAGGTCCGAATGAGAAACTTCGAATGAATAATTAATCCAATAGACCGTGTGCTTACCGTGAGGTGTACGAGATACATTGCTCGATCGTTAACAAAATGTTAACGGATGTTACAATTTACGTTGCCTTATAAAGTACGTTGCCCTCGTACGTATGAAGGAACGATCAGAGATATATTGTCACCAACTTAAAAAATTTCATTCTATCTGATGTCATTGTACGAGTTTATACTGATGCCTTTTGGATGAAATGGGTGCAGCGAAGATGAAAGATGTAGGAACGAATACGATATGCAGTTTGTTATGAAATTTTATTTCATAGTTTGAAGTTATTAGCCGTTATTTGCTCGCTCGCTCTCGCAAAGTGATGGTGCGTACAGACAATTTCACCAAATCCGTTTCCACCGTTGCTACAAGGCGTGTAGTTAAATGCAAAGACTCGTTATCATTCTTACATATTCAGAATCGCCATGATTGCTGGTCCGTATCGTATCTTCAAGGATCACAGTGTTTTGGTTTTTTACCATCCATGGTACGATGGCGCGTATTTGATGAGTGGGGCCGGGTGTGCCACAACTGGCGCGGAGTGGACGTACGACACAACGGGTGCTGGTGCCGCATACTTTACAACCGGAGCTGCCGCAATTACAGGAGCGTGAACTTGGTGGAAGGTTGCGTAACTGGTGGCAGCTGGTGCTATTGCCTTAACGATCGGTGCAGGAGCCACGGCGTACTTCAGAACCGGCGCTGGAGCAGCATGCACGACCGATACGGCTGGCGCCGCGTATTTTACAATTGGAGCCGGTGCTGCCGCGTAAGCTGCGTAAGAAAGTCCATGATCACCGTAGAACCCAGGAGCGCCCCGCACTATGGCAACCAGTCCCAAAAGAATCTAAGAGAAATTTGAAGTTAATTAATAACGCACATCAATAGGGCAATAAACAACTTACTAGAAACTTCATGATGAAATCTTTCGTTGCAGTTCTAAACGATGCACAATAAGTATCCTGAGCTAGGTTCCGAGTGCTTAGAGCGATGATCATTGAATCTATCAGTGATCGGCCCTGCAAACCGCTTTTATACATCCGCTTGTAGTTCGGATCGTGACGCGAATCAAGGGCCCTTGGCATGCCAATGAACGCACCGTCGGTTGGAATCCTCCAGCGGGAAATACACACTGGTTCCAAAGAAAATTCACGACCATTGCTAACGACGACCGATGAACGAGAGCCGAATGTCCTAATGTGGAATGTTACGCTTTTTGTAGTTGCTTACTAAAGCACACCGTACCTTCGTAACGGCCGACGCTGGTGTCGACGGTTAATATACTTGGCATAGATGGAAGGGGTATTAACCATCTGAGTGGATGATCTTCGATGACAGCTACACTAGGCCACCGTTAGTTGCTAGTGCTGGGACTGCTTTTGCTACCTCTGTTGTCCCACGAAGCATATAAATCATTCTATAAGACTGCGCTCTATTGACACAGATTGGCCGTGCAGCGCTCTGCAATGCATCTAGATGCACCAGACAGCGAAGGAGGGATCGATGTGGTGGCGCTGTGAAGAATTTTATAAGCACTACCACGACCTCCGGCTTGACGGTCGGGTAGCCGTAAAAAGTGAACCGTTGCAAGGCCAACAGTGGATCGTCGACGGTGCACAGTTGGTTGTTGTCCGCGGAATGTCTATGGTCCGGCGTTGAGTAGGCGATGTGCAGGAAGCCAATGAAAATGCAGAAGAAGGAACACATTCATTCGCATTTCTTATGAAGTGAACTACTGAAGGTTTTATTCTCAATGAGGGAACCTAGGGGAACCTATTGTAACCTATGTAATAACCTATTGTAAAATCAATTTTACTAAACTTTAGGTTTATCGATGGTTTGCACAGTTACAATGAATATTTTTGCAACACCAAAAACCGTTATTACGATGAAAAGAGCTTATCTGCTCACAGTTTTTATGATTGTAAAATTAGCTCATGTTTGACATTGAATAAAAAAACATGAAAGTATTTTTTAGAAATTTGTAGTAGAAGTCGAAATTTGCGTATGTCTCAGTTATGCTATTCTTTCAAATAACACATTTTTAGGGACTGTGCCAGGATCCTAAGCTAAGCACATAAAATTTGTATAAAAAAGATAAATTATAGAAAGAGAATTAATAGAATTAATATATCGATTAACCAAGCTAATATTGCTTAATTTACAACTATACTATAGTTACTCGTAGTCACTATAGTTTCATTCGGGATTTGTACTTTTGTTTGGTGTCAAAAATATAACACTGTGAACTAACTTCTTATTTCTAGCTTTTTTGGAAGTTGTACTGTTGCAATTTCGGTCAACTTCCTGTTAGTAGTTGCAATAAAAAATTGATAGACGAGTGCAAGAGATAAGAATGACTATTGACTTATCGGTGCAAAAGAATGATTTATTGGCGCAATGAGACGTAATTATTGATTCTAATCCTTAAATGTTAGTTTGATTGGATCCCTGCGCTTATAGAGTAGTGGGTAACGCTCGTCGTTCGTTAACGTTCACGCAGCTGAGAACTTGAAAACTTTGCATCGCAGAAAGTCGTCAAGTTCAATGACTCAATAGCGTTTTCTTGATGAAAATTAATGCCCCAATACACCAAAATCCATTATTTCTGTTTCTTGAATAAGTTAACTCAAACATACTTCCCGCTTTCAATCCTTTTACTTTTTAAGACATTTAGTCAGTTGCAAAAAAAGAAAATGTTTGATGGAGAGATTGCGTCGACCGGGACGCGATATCGGCCGGTATCCAGACGTGGTGGACGAAGGCTCTCGAGCGCGGGCGCTGGAAAGATTCCCTGAAGCAGGCAAAGACCGCTCGGCGGTTGTAGCCGGATAAGTAAGTAAGTATTGTTTGTTCGTTACAATCGAGCATTTCCTAGGGTGAACTATCATCACCGAAAAAGGTTTTATTTGAGTTGTAGTTCTAATCTGCTTGCATTTTTCATGCATTGCATGTAGGATGTTTAATGCTCTAGAACTTTGCCTGCTCTAATCCACATTAAAACCAGCCTTAAAAGGTTCTCACTGGTATTTAATTTTTTTGAATAATTAACTGCGGAGTTCAACAAGAGACTAAAAGCAGAGCATATGTAACCTTTCGCCATATGCCAACTTTCGAGAAGCTAGTGGAACATTCCTACATTCCTGCGAACTGCGGGCTTTGTTGATTTTCTAAACTCGCCAAAGCCAACTTCCGAGCCAAGAACATTGCCAACTTTTCGAAGCTGGCAAAACTTTTTTGCATATCATATGTGTTCAGTTAACTAACATATGTATCTTCTTAGGAAAATTTAATTCTGTTGGAACAAGTAGCAAATGCAACTATGTTGGATGTTTTCATCATATTTGACATGAACACGTTCTTTCACAAAAGGGGTTGCATATTAGAATCAAATGTCATCTCATGTAATCTGATTAAATTGTGAATATTCCGTATTCCACAGATAACAAATAAGCAATAAAAAACCTAAAGAACACCTTCATCGCCCAACTATCAACTTCATGGTTGAATATCAAAATGAACGGCTTGCCGATGCTTGGATACATTATGGTAGTAATGAAACGTGGTGGTGTAAAGAATCATTTAATTGGGATTTCCACGTCTTGGTCATCCACGAAAGAGGCAAATCAAACCGCAAATGTAAAACTGGTTGAGGGCATCCGTTCTTGAAGCGTTCTGGCGTTAGTTATGAGCAAAAGCTGTATTCGTTTGCGGCGAGCGATTAATTGAAGTACATTTTAAAACAGTGCCAATCAAGTGAAAATTGAGGTCGAGTGAGGTTAGTTTACATTTTGGTTCTCATTAAATTTAATTATAACAAGCTATTGCGCTTAAAAAATAGTGCTCATTACGTGTTGCTACTTGGCATACGATCCAACGCACTTTGGAAACCGTGCTAATCTGGGTACTAATCATCCTTAAGTTTCATATCATCCTCAAGGTTTCATTTCATCAACCTCAAGTTTCAATAAAAAGATTCAATATTAAAACTCGTCAAACATTGTTTATAAGATTCAAAAACTAAATGGAGTCGGTGTTTATGGAAGTATAGTTTATATCACTGTCGGAAAACCTGTCGAAAGACTGTGCTTGTCTGCCTATATAATTGTTGCTTTTCAAGAGGCTTGGATTGTAAACAAGCAAACAACTATTTGTTATTTGCATATTTGCAAAACAAGTTATTTGTTTAACTGATAAAACCTTTTAAGTACCTAATCCTTTTAGTTTTAGTTTCAATAAAAAAAATTTTACCTTTTTTAAAGTTTTTCAAGTACCTAAAGCGCTGACGTCTTCTTTTGGTAAATTAAAATGTATTCTAGTAAAAGTGAAAGAAAAATATCAGGCTAGGGAAAAATAATCGACGTTTTTCACGACAGATGCCTTTTGTGATCGATATCTCGTAAAGTATCGATCATACAGCTTTAAGTTTAGGCTCGTTTTAAACCTGATACTTTACACTTAAAAAAATGCTTACATTGGTTATTGTTTGTTCCATTTGTTTGTAAGTTACAGAATGCTAACAATGGAGGTCAACTTAGAGAAAACTCGGTACATTTTACAGTTTTTCTTAGAAAACGGTGAAAATTCAAACTAGACAGCTGAAGTTGTGCATGATGATTATGGTGCCTGTGATATCCTTATACTTTATTATTATTCACTATGCCGCTCCAGCAGCTCTCGGACACAACCTTCCACGTCTATGTCCATCGTCAGACTGACTGCGCTCACCAATTCACCCATACCAATTCCATTCCTATTCGTATATGCCACATCCTCCCCTTGCACACACAGAGCACGACGTATACTACCGCAACAATTCACGTCTCTATCAATCTATTCGGTTTTCTTAATCTGTCTTGTTACTACCCCAACCTTTGATGCTATCTCTCCTCTGATTGTCAAGTTCTACTCTGCTCCTACCCTTCACCTCCTCTCTTTCCACAAACCTTTGAAACATTTTATATTCCTGACTCTCACTCTCCCGGACTCCAAGTCACGCATTGTTACCCTATCAGCTCCTTCCATCGCTATAACCTCATGTACCCCTTTCTCATATAGAGGATCCAGCTTCTCTCTCTTTCTCTGCATCACTAGCTATTCACCTATTCCTATTCCATCACCTATTCCTAAATCCATAGGTTTAGCACTTCTTCTTTTATCCTCCTCTGTCCTATCTCTGTCCCTCAACTCTCCATCTTACCTTTTCAAAAGGCCAAACCCATCCTCTTATTCCTTCCGGCCATTCCCCTTCTCTACCCAGCCGTTCTATTACTTCTATTACTAAACGTGCCGTTTCATCTCTATCCAACTCCTCCCTAATTTGCTTTGTTGTTAGAGCAAACCTTTGCCTACCAATCAGTTTCGTATCCGCCTCTACACTAAACAACTCATGGGGCTCTAACTCGCTCCATAAACTGTGGATATCGACTCTCTGTCTTCAGCCTGCCCGCACTTCCATATCCTCTCAGCTGCTCCTCCGGATTTGGTGTCCAATATCGCACGCAAGCCGCTGAGCCCTCTCTGATGTTCCACCACACTCCTTCCGTCACCGTGTCTACCGACGTTCCCGTGTCCAGCAAAAATATGATGCTTTCGGCTACAATTCTGCCCTCCACCATACGTGGGTCGTCCGCCTGCCTCTATATTCGCCTCACCAACGGTTCTCCTTCCTGAAAGACATGAATTTAACCAAACAAATCAGCAAAAATAAACAACTTATAAGCACCAGTAGCGTCATATCTCCTACTCCTCTCCAATACCATCTCTGTTACTATCTGCCTGCTTTACGGGGCCTCCCCCTTAGTTACTTCGTTCTGCCACTTGCGAGGTCCACTCCTGTTGCACTTTCTCGCGAAGTGCCCCTTCATTCCGCAGCTAAAGCATCTTGCCATAAATGCCTTGCATTCGCGAGCCCGGTGCACCAGTCCACACTTAAAACAGCTTCTCTCTGGTCCTGCACTTCGCATCGGTCCATTTTCCCTAAACGGAGTCTCTCGCCCTCCAACACCCGTCTCTCTCTTCACTGCATTCACTTCCAGCTCTCTCTGCTGGCCACTCTCCGCTCCAACTGTCTTTGCACTCATGCTGCTAGCTTCCTGCTTCTCCCGCCTTACCGCATCCAGTCTCTCCCCCATCTTAACAATCTTTGGTACATTGTCCTCTAACATTCCTGCCATCACATCTAGCTTCTCTGCTATTGTTGGCACCGACCGCCGCAACAAAGCCTGCCTGATTTCCTCATTCCTTTGTTCCTCTCCCATTTCACAGAATCGTACTTGCTTCTCTAACCTCAACACCCAGTCACTAAATGCTTCATTCGCTTGCATTGTCATTTCCCTCAGCTTAATTCTTTCTCTCGACACGTCACACATGTCACCGAAATAATTATCCAGAGCCTGCATCGTTCTCTCATAGCTACCATCCTTATCCTCTTTAGTTTCAATTACCGACAGCAGGTAATTTCCCCCAAATATCTTCAACGCATTTAATTTGCTCCTTTGCGATGTAACGCCTTTACATTCCACAATTCTTTCAAACGCTTGTCTGACACGTAACCACTCCGCCTTTCTCTCCTGAACCGGCAGCCCCTCGGCAAACGGTTGGATGGGCCACGTTCCCATCAAAATGTTCTTTTCTTTCTTTACTCTCACTCGCTGTCCTTCCTCTACTACATCACTCACTACCCATTGTCCACTCATTCTGTATTCTTTGCTTCACACCCAAAATTTCACAACTTCTCCGTCAAGCGATCACACCAGAATGTCCAACGTCGATGCTCCAGCGTGTGCTCCACGCTGCCTACCACCGCTGTTCTTGTCGACTTGTACCAACACATGGAACTCCCATCGCTGCCAACGCGTTAGGCTTGCTCGCTAATTCTCTCGATACCACTACCAACCAACCGATACATACCATCGCTGCTCTGCATTCGCGCATTGTCTGCTTCCATCTGCGCCGCCCGTCTCCTCCTTTTTCTCTTTATTCGCTCTTCATATATGCGCACGCTATACCGGGCAAGCCCGCTCTGGCGTGTAGCACTTCGCACATACTTAAACTACCGGCGATCTGTGAGGGCTCGCGCACTAGGCGGGCATACCGGACCAAGTCCGCTCTGGCGTGTAGCACTTCGCACATACTTGAACTACTGGCGATCTGTGAGGGCGCGCGCACACGGCGGGCGAGTAGCGTTCGAAGTGTTAGCCCCACCGGGCACCACATCGTGACGCGCGACCCTCGACACTCTCCCCACACATAAGCATTGCATTGCGCACGCTATCGGGCCAAGCCCGGGCAGGCGTGTTGCGCTCTGCAAGCTTACTCTCTTTCCCCGTACCGCCCGACTCTCGCGCTCGTATTTCAAGCCACCAACACAATCCTCTCTCGCACCAGTTTCGATCGTGTTTCTTTATGCAATCCTATTCTGCTTGCTTTACTCCGCCACTGCCATTCCAACACCAATACCACGAACTTCCGTTGCTACGTACAGCACTCTTCCACTGTATCTTCTTACCTCATCCAAGTTATCCAACTCTTCGTGTTCCTGCACGTTCTTACGTGTTCACCGTTGTCTCCGCATGCTCCTGGCCCAAAGCCGGGTCAATTCTAGCCAGCGCCCACGGTCCAAAACCGGGTCGCTGCTCCCCTCTACCGGTGTCGATGGTCTTAACCCGACTACCGTTGCCTGCGAATGCCTATGGCCCTAAGCCGGGTCACTCTTGGCCAGGGCCCTAAGCCGGGTCACTCTTGGCCAGCGCCTATGGTCCGAAACCGGGTCGCTGCTCTCTCACCAATTCGTTCCGCCATGAAATCTTACATGGCAGGATCGCCAATGTGATATCCTTATACTTTATTATTATTCACTATGCCGCTCCAGCAGCTCTCGGACACAACCTTCCACGTCTATGTCCATCGTCAGACTGACTGCGCTCACCAATTCACCCATACCAATTCCATTCCTATTCGTATATGCCACAGTGCCGATATTCTAAAAGCTAGTAATGTGTAATTTTGGTTTCGTTGGCCCGGTTCGGTTATTTTTTATGTTAAAGCCTAGCCTAAAAACGTCATCGAAAATGTCGATAAAATCACAGAAGTAACTAAAGTTCATCAGCATTTTAGTAATCAGAGCATCGTTCAGGAGCTGAAGATTAACTATCAAACAGTTTTAAGCCATTTGCGAAAAGCTGGATTCACAAAGAAGCTCGATATTTGGGCGCCACCCTATCTACACCAAAAAACAAGATGGCTCGAATTTCCATCGGCGAAGTTTTGGCCAAACGGAACGAAATCGACCAATTTCTTAAACGGGTATTGGGGAAATGGGATACATACGACAATACTGTGTGAAAATAATCGTGGTCTAAGCGTGATGAAGCATCTTAACCGGTGGTCAAACCAGGACTCATGACCAGGAAGGTTCTACTGGGTAGGACTTTAAAGGAATTGTTTATTATGAGTTGCTTACGTGTTATTATGAGTTGTAAACATTAAATTCAGTTCTCTACTGTCAATTACTGCTGTAAACATTAAATTCAGCGCGAGCAGTTCATTTAAAGCGAGCAGTTGACCAGATAGTACCAGAATCGGCCAACGGAAGAGGTTTTGTGTTCCACCAGGACAACGAAATGTTACTCACGTCTTTAGTGACTCGCCAGAAAGTCCAGGAGCTTGGGTGGAAAGTTTTAATGCATCCGCCGTATAGTCCGAACCTTCCACTAAGCGATTGATACCCTTTTCGCGCATTACAAAATTACCTGTGTGATGAAAAACTGGGATCAAAAAAGGATTGTGATAATGGATTTCTCGAGTTTTTCGCCAATAACGACCAAGCCTTCTACGAAAGAGGCATTATGGATTTTAAAAAAGGCAACAAATTTTCTAACAAATAGTGCATATTTGACGCAAATCGGACCATTGGAACATCTTAAATAAAGTTTTAAAGTTCACGCAAAAAACGTCGATTTCGTTTTTTCCCAACCTGATATGTGTGAAGTAAAATATTCTTAAGTTAATGATGTACTCAAAAGGTTTAGAAATTTCGTAAGCCTTAAATGATCTTTTAACTATTTAGTACACAAAATGACAAAAGTCGTATTTGGAACAATGTTTTTTATTATTATTTAGCTTCTACATCTAAATTTTTTTTATTTTGTTTTTTTTTCTTCATATGAATTTGAAAATCTTGATAAGGTATTTTACTACATGACCATCATGCGATCAGACACAAAATCATAATCTTATCTGCCATGTATCAAACTGGTTTCTGATTAAATGTGCCGTTATTTTCAATGTATTATACCTTTCCTATTTGGCTGAAAGCTGATAACTGGTTAATAGTAGCTACCACAAGAAATACTTATAGTATCTGCATTATAGAGTTGATAGTTGGAGCAAAATTTGAATTTGAACGAAGTTGAAGAGATTGTTTTATGAACTGTTAACGCTACTGTGAATCCGGCCTGCCATGACGGTCCACTGCAAAATCGGCTTGAAATCCGAAGAGCTTGTGAGGGTGTTACAAATGTCAAATGTTGAGGGCAGCATCCGTTTTCGTGTAAGGGTCGAATGTACCATTTATTTTTTCTTTCACATTGAGGGTGACTGTACATCGACTACTTTTGCTTCAATGTACTCTGGCTTAACTGTCAACCCTTCGACATGAGAGCTACTACGAAGAGATTGACGATGAAACCGAAAAACCATATGAATAACAACGTACCAATCCCACAATGGCGACAGGTATTCATTGCTAACATCGATTGGCGAGGCGGTAATAGTACAACTCTTCAAGCTCGGGTAGATTATATGGCGCAGAATGCAATACCGAAATTTTAAACAAAGTTTGGCATGCGCCTCTGGGCGACAATTTTTTATTTGTTGACCATGTTGGAGAACTTTGCGAAAGAAGAAATAAAGAAAATAAGTGTTTTGTTGTGTTTC
Organism: Anopheles cruzii; assembly: GCF_943734635.1. Taxonomy (NCBI): domain Eukaryota; kingdom Metazoa; phylum Arthropoda; class Insecta; order Diptera; family Culicidae; genus Anopheles; species Anopheles cruzii. The sequence continues at coordinate 48,617,231 of NC_069145.1, forward strand.
GTTTCGGAAATGCCAGGTTAAATTTCGTTTTGTTTTGTAATGGCCAGGCTTTGAATTGCCCAGGTACCCTGACAGACAAGGTTAAAGATTTGAATTAGTACTAAAATCAATACTTGATAATGTTTAGTTTGTAAAAAGAGACGAATTTTAGGCTATCGCAGCTCAAAGTCTCTATAATACAAAAAAAAAACAAAAAAAAAGTTTAGTTGTGTTATGCTATAGCTTCTTTTAAAAATTAAACTATTGGATTTATGCATATCTTAAGCGCGATATGTTAACGATTTTACAGATTGCCTTAAAGTATAAAGCAACGAAAGTTCAGCCAGGACTTTTAAATACTACATTTGAACTAAAACCTATCGTGTTTATAAACCTATTGAAGCATCACAACGCAAAACATACACAATTCATGAGATGAGTGACTCTGCAGCTTCCGGAGTTCATCTTCGCACTCACCAAAGATCATGCACGAAGCCGAAGCGAGCACTATGGGGAAAAGGGGGTCATATACGAACTTTAGATTTAGATTTGGTAAAATAGATAAATTATCTATGACCAATCCGAATTTTTTGCCTTCTGCGTTGCGTAGATTCCGCGAATTTATCTGTCAAAGTCGTCGAGTGATAAAAAATACTCTTTAAATTGCTTGTACATTTTTGCCGAGAATTACTATAGAAAGCTACGAAATAATACAGTTTTTCAACTTTGGAAATGCAGCAAAATTTTGGTGCAAAACACTTCCTGATGCATGAGGAGGCGCCTGGTCTCTATGAAGTGGCCATACAAAACATAGTGCCTTTATGAACTTTATGCCTTATATTATTTATATTATTTAGGTAAACTAGGTAAAATGTCTATCTTGTATTCGAACAACCGAATGCACCCTTTGCAGGTAATAAGTATTTACCTGGTTCAGAATATACGTTTGTATAGACCCTTGTGCAATTTTTATACCTTTTCGATATGCAGTATGGCTAACTGATATGTGTTTCTTGCATACTTACGTGTTGCAATTTCTGTTGTGTAAATGCAAGATGCATTTCTTGAAGAATATCTCAATAACCATTTGCTGTCAGCCATGAAGAGCAAGCTTCCAGAGCGAACAATTTAGAAGAAACTTTCATTCGGGCAATACATAGCCGTTACTCTAAAATTAGTTCTATTTCATTGGGTTTTTTACATTATTTCATGTTTGTGTGAGTTAAATAAAGATTTCAAACAACAATAAATCATTATCATCTAATACGAGGATCAATAATAATGATAGGTTATTTATCATAATTGAACGTGTTTATTACACATAAAATGTCGAATTTAATCAAAACACATGCAAAGAAAACAAAAACGTTGAAAAAAGACCATAGATTCTTCTTAGAACCAAATATGTCCGCCTATCCCATACAAATTCCCCACAGTGCGCAGCCGTAAGTTGGAGTAAACGAACGACACGTGGGACTCATTCTTGTGATCGTTGGGATAAGAGTATCCAGAGCCAGATATTTCGTTTCTGCTGAAAGCTCTCATTGATGTAAGAAGATAAGGAAAAACACGTGGGTGCCGACGGACAGTATTTTATCAGATGTACCCCATATTCAGTCATTCAGTAGTCGGCTGGAATCTGCGGGAAGTAGACGCATTTGCGCTATTTGGAAAATTCTTGAAAACGAAAGTGCCTGTTTAGTGCTGCGGGTCCATCTTTACTGGAACGGTAGAAATGGAAAGTGAATTAAAGTTCACTTTCCCAATCGTGTCTTTAAGTTGAGAGTGAAAAACAGGAAATGGTTCACTGTGTTGTGATAGCTTGTTGCTGCTGCATTCGCCCACAATGGTCAATTATTTGATTTAAATATAATGAAATTTGTAATTGAGTCAGTGATTGTGTATAGAAGACCAATATGTTACCTAAAACGTTGTAATGAGTAATCAAAATTAAACAATTTAGATCTTTTCGGTGAGTGAATGGTTTTGATTGAGCGTAACACAGTTTTATTCAATTCGCTCAACCAGACGCGGATAAAGGCGTGAAAAGCAAACCCGGAATCTCTGAGACGACATTTCTAAATAATCGTCGTCAATTAGGAAACAGTGCTTCAATCCTTTTTCTGTGACCATAGCAGTGTGGACGGAGTAGTTAATTGTTGTCTTCACTCACTTGTCTGAGAATTGTTTCGAATTTGCTTCGAGCAATAGCTTAATTGAAGGATAACAAAAGAAACTCATTAAGTGAATATTACCTTGGGGTGTTAGAGGTTACCAGTTACGAGGTGCGATGTTATCGGCTCTTCGTTCCTAATGGCTATTACAAGATGGCTATTACAAGATTTTCCCTTGTAGAATACAAGAAGCATACCGTATGCTTCTCCAGCCAATTGCAACCAGTTTTAGACTCCCCACTTCAGTTAGTCGGTGCGATTTTGCGTATTAATTACATAAACTTTAAGGATTTCAGACAAGTTTGTGTTACGCCCGTCCCAAAGACGTAGTATTCTTAAACCGCAATCCGCTACGATAGAGCTGTAGAGCTCTGAAGGCAATGTTGTTCAGAGTAAACTAAACAATGTTCTTCTGTGAAAGACTTTCCTGAGCATAAGTAAACTTGGCTAATGGTGCATAATCGTTAATTCGTTGACGGAATTTTCTTTGACAGCTCAGTACCTATAATGCATCGCCATCTTTAAGTCGAATTGCCATCCGTCGTCATTAGAACGAGATGATTTGTCTTCAGTAGAATCGCGAGATTAAGTAGTGTTAATGACTGGCAGTGGTCGGCAAATAGTAGGTGTACCAACTAGTGTCAACCAAACGATCGATCCAACCAACCATCGGTTTCTTAACAAGTGTCAACCCACCTTACTGCTCCGTTCTTCAACAGAAAGATGTTGCAACACCGAAGATGAGTGAGAATGCTTCTAATGTGGCATTTACCACAGCAGAGTATGGAGAGTTGATGGCTCCATGGGCATATAATGCTTCCGCCGTAACGTTGTTCTTCATTGGGTTCTTTGGATTCTTTCTCAATCTCTTCGTAATTGCATTAATGTGCAAGGATATGCAGGTGAGTGTGTAATCCGTGTTCGGATTAATAGGTAAATTAGTTCAATTCGTTAATTGTGCGTAGATGTTTTTCTGTCAACTTGGCAGTTACGAATGGCACAGATAATGACAATGATTTTCGCAATGTGAAATGGATTCTGTCAACTCCTGATCAAAAGAATGAATTAGTTGCGTTAGTTGTACAATGGTCATGGTCTGTAACATGCGCCTTGTTGAAGATGTTTGAAGATTTTATACGGCAGCTACAACCTGGCTTACAACAGGGAGTAGTGGTCCTATCTTACAATAGAGACTCTCGCCCTGTTTGATAATTAAGCGTAGGTTTTCTCATATTCAACTCCTTTCATTTCAGCTGTGGACACCAATGAACATCATTCTCTTCAATCTGGTCTGCTCAGACTTTTCTGTGTCTGTCATTGGAAATCCTCTTACACTTTCTTCAGCCATTTCACATCGATGGATATTTAGCAGAACGCTATGTGTTGCGTATGGATTTTTTATGTCCTTATTGGGTAAATTATGTTTCCATGTCTGCAGTTTTATATTACCCTCTCCTCACAATTATTAGCAGTGGAAAAAGTTGTTCGAAAATTGTAGGAAAAATGTTCACTCTTTGTTGTTGATAATAGAAAACAGAAAACTTGATTATAGTTAAAAGTCTAATGTAGTTAGTTTGTCGCTATTGCACTTTGCGATTGAACGTTCTCACTTTGAAAGGCAGACGTATTTTATTCTACTTATTATTGTGTTACAAACAACGCAACATTCTGGCTCGATTATAATGCTTTCATATCGACTGCGACGTTTGGACACTAGTATAATCAAATCATACATACAATTATTCAGAAAAATTTTTAACTCAAAAAAAAGTAATATGAATAATAAAATAGTAATACTTCATGTTTTGGTTTATCGTTATTTTTATAAATGAGCGAGATACCAATACAGTAGTTCATTCAATGTAAGTTATAACAAGCAATATTCAGAATGTATATTGTATATATTTCTGACAAAATGACAATGACAAAATGTAATGAGAAATTTCACCCCCCAAACCGTTTGAGCGTGCCTAGTCGAACGTCTTAACGAATTCCTTCGAGATGCTATGCATGTTAAAATTGTTACCGTAGAAAAATAAAGTATGTGGCACAAATGCTACATTCATGTACATATGATGGGCACTGGGAACCTGCGAGATAGGTCGAAGAAGCTTCTACAGCTATTCTGTCTTTTAATCCCCGCCCAGAAGAGCTTGCTTCATGTTCTATGCTTTCCGTGTTTTCCTGAAAAAGGTTTTTCAAGCTTGAAGATGTGGTCCTTCTGAACCGAAGTGGCGCAGGGTTTTCCGGTTTTTTTTTAGCATCGACAGGAAATGCGATGTGACAAACACCAGGGAATAGACCAAGACTTAAGTAAAATCTGTAGCTCGATGTTGGTCTGGCTAGTTGAAGTGTAAAACTGTATCTCATTGATGTCATGATGTTTTCGGGGGTTGAAATGGGCGTATTCTCACAAATGTAGCCTGTGGCAGCAACACTGTGTCCTAATTTTGGAGATCCGAGAAAAGACGGAGAAGGACTGTAAATATAGAACAATCGATGGGGCCTTCCTCATTTGATTTCTCCGAAACCAAAACCCATGTGAAATTCAGTTTAACAAACGTAACGTAACGAATCAATTATTTTTTCTAGAGTTTGGATCGATCAGTAAAAAAAAGACTAACCAGTACCTGACGCAGAGTTGGTTAACACTCGATTTATAAGTGCAACCCGTTAACGTATTCCACCGACAAAACCTAATTAACTTTGGTTTCAATTTTCCAAGGAATAACTTCGATAACGACTTTGACGGTACTATCCTACGAGCGCTTCTGCCTCATCAGTCGTCCATTCACCTCTCGTAACTCTTCACGAAAAGGCGCAATGCTAGCAGTTCTCTTCATTTGGAGCTACTCGTTTGCGTTAACATCGCCCCCTCTATTTGGGTGGGGCGCCTATACCCAGGAGGCAGCAAACATTAGGTAGGTGTAACGAGTGCGAATATGGCTTTTCGGAGAGCAATCTCTCGATCTAACTTCACCAGAACCGGTCAATTTCTCCGGCCAATCAGAAACGCATTCGCGTTGATTTCAGTAGTCGAAATAATCGAAACATTGAATGCATCACCATGTGGTATGAACGTTGCTTACTGTGAACTATCTTGACGCACTGTGGAAACACCACAAAGTTCTAATTTAATTAAACATCATTTTAATCAATTTGGCAATAATACTCTTCTGCCACTCAGCATTTAAGAGCACGAGTAGCAATAACATCCTCGCCTGGATGATGACGTGCCGACATGCGCTGTCGTAACTTTGTTTTCATATCCCAAATCCATCATATTATGCATCAATTCTATTTGATACTCCGAAATCTATTATTACCGAACTCCTCGCAAACTTCCGAGAAGCACCTTGCCGCCAATCGCTAGACTCGCTATTCAAACATCGTTTACAATTACATTCGTAGGACAGCATCACAACAAAGTCTTCAGTTTCACGACAACGCCCGAATAGCGCTGAGTGCTTCAATGATAAAGTTTCTCTGATAAGTCTCTTATTGACCACCTGTATCTAGGAAGTGAAGCATGCCATACCCTCGATGGTCCCTAGTTCGTCTGCCTACGGCTAGGCCAACGATTTGAATTATTCAGTGCCATGTTGTCCTTATCACACAACTTATAGTTTTTTTCTTATCTGCCAACAGAAAACAATAAGGCTGCCGTATGGGCGTACAAGATGAGGGTGGGAGCATATGTTTCAATCCGTTACATACGACATGCTGCTAACACGAAAGGACTTTATCTTATTTCCCTGAGTATGCTTTGATCGCTGAGGATTAGACACGAAAATCAATCTGGATTCTGTTTAACTTTCAGCGAATTTTATCAATAATTTCGAAGGTCCAGTTACCATACTCCATGGCTGTTTTTTTCGGAACATCGAGCATTTTTGCGTAATCGTTACATAGTAGAGGGTCCTGTGTGTATTCGTTTTTATATGCGGCATTTGGCAAAATGGGGATTGATTCTACTAAGCAAATCGGGTCCATTGCAGTGGAACATTTGTTCGAATGACGACATATTGCTCACCTGCCTCTTGTCTGCTCAGGGCATTACAGATTTTCTAGTTTAGTTTGTGCGAAAAGGCCAACAGGTAGCACCGGGAATTGATTAGAATTGATTTAAACAAAATTCAAACTGCTTTTCTTTCAACCATTCGTTTAACATCTTAGCTGTTCCGTAAACTGGGAATCGCAAACGAAGAACGCCACAACGTACATAATTTTTCTGTTTGTATTTGGACTCGTCGTTCCCTTGGTGGTCATAATATGCAGTTATACCAGCATCATAATAAGTATGCGAAAGGTAAGTTCCATGACTGACGGCTTGGGTTGTGGTTAGTTAAAAGACGATCGCAATATATGTTTCCTAGAACGCGGCACGAGTAGGACGCATAAATCGAGCGGAGATGCGAGTCACATCTATGGTGGCGGTGATGATTGCGGCTTTCATGGTCGCCTGGACACCGTATTCCATCTTCGCACTAATCGAGCAGTTCGGTCCACCGGAAATGATAGGACCAGGACTGGCAGTGTTGCCAGCGCTCATTGCCAAATCCAGCATCTGCTACAATCCCATCATTTATGTCGGTATGAACACGCAGTTCCGAGCAGCACTTAGCCGTGTTCGTCGCAAAGGTACGCAGGACACGGAACAGAATACAACAACGATGCAACGAGAGCTGACCAAAAGTAGCCGCGATATGATTGAATGTAGTTTCGACTTTTGCCGCAAAAAGAATCGCGTAAAGCTTAGTCTGGTAAAGCCAACAACGCCGCTGGGTGGATCTATGAACGCCTCGAATATCACGCAGCCAGACAAGGACTCGGAGCGATCTTCTGTCGACCAATCGATGCTGAACGTGGAACCATCACGTGGCGACGCCTTTCCGGCAGCGCAAGATAAGAGTGCACGCTTCGTGCGCCCGGAATTCGAACTATCTGTGATCAATAGCGGAAAATCGATTTTGATTAAATCGAAACATTTTCGGTCCAATCTAGTGTAAGTAAGTACCGCCAACAGAAGTCTGGTAAAGCTTGGCTCCAATTTTAAATTAGTCTAGTGGTTTGAGCGCTTAATATTTTTTAGGTGTAATCAGAATGTTACTCGATCTGTTTTACCACATCATTCAAATAATGTACTTGATATACACATTCAACTTCTTGATATAAGCTCTTTCAGAGCTTACAGTGAGAGATTTCATTGCACTTAATTCTATCAACATTAGCATTTCATAAACTATTTACTCGTACTTTCATAACATTACTTGTGCACAAAAAAGCATAGTGTAAAGAGAGAAAACGATAGAAATGGAACAACAACGAGCTTCTTCACGAATGTTAATTAATATTCATCAATAAATTCACTACTCGTGAAAATATCTGTAATATTATCATACTATACTTGTTGGGATTATTAGATGGAACGGACATCCATGTTGCAATGGGCTGTTCAATTTTAACACGTTGATGGTATCCGTCTTAGTTGGGAGTATATATGGTATATCTTGCTGTAATGAAATAAACGCTAATAATCGTAATGATTACTTCTACCTGTCGTGTAATTGAGCATGGTGACATTGAAGATTCTGAGCAGGTTTAATATCGTATTATAATTGAAAGCTGTGAGCATGTCACTTTGCATAAGACAGGGAATGTAAGCGTAAAATGATTGTTTCAAATTTTATGGCGGTGCATGTTCCGAACAATACTATGCAACAGATGACCAAACAATACACTGCGTATATGGTTAAATGGAAAACGAAATCAAAGAAGACTCATTAGTGTGATACTGGACTTATGGAATTTCATTGACAGTTGATTTCAAATATTTGAATTGCCTTAGATACCTTTCCAATTCCTTCATCCAGTGCTAAACACCTATAAATAAAGTGTGACATATCCGTAAACAAATGAATTGAAAATGGTTTCCAGACGGCATCAAAATTTACACTTATATTGGTGTAAAAAGTATATTGAAAGTATTTTGTCAGTATTGTCTGGTTGTGACAAAAGGTGGATTTTCAGTTGTATATTCAATGAAATAAAATTTGTTCCATACGAGAAAAAAGTTATTTTATTCACAAATATGCGCTGTTATCGGTCGATGCAAGGTTCGTATATTTTCTATGCTTTGCCTTGAATTTGCTTATTTGTACAACAAAGCGATTATGATTGATTGAAATTTGTACATGGGAAAAAAGGAAATTGTTCAACGGCAAAAGGTAAGGAAAAGTTCGTTATGATGGTCTTCGATACAAGTATGCCGAGGAAACTGGAGATCCGTCAATGGTCGTTAAACATCAAACCCAAAATTCCTTTCCTGATTCGTATGCTTCACTGCAAATTTTCTTTTTACATCCCATCGCACAACACGATTCCTAAATTGATTTTTCATGTGTTTCAAAAAGTACGGATTACGTGTAGCCGTTTACGCCTATAACGCTGCAATTTGGTGTTCGAGGCCTAAGCTAAGTTTTGCTCCTTGAGTGCTCTAGACCAGCTAAACATACATTGGATGGCGAAAAGAAGTTTAGCTCCTGAACATTTGAAAATATGTGAAAATATGGGAACATCTTCTCGTTTGGCTCGGCGCTTTTGCGACGAATGTTAGTTTGGGGTTCTAACAGAAGAATGTGGGTGGTGTAATTAGATTTAGATGTAATCTAGTAGACTGGTGCAGCCATTGGTGGCCCTAGCTCAATTTGAGCACGGCGAAAACAAGTTTAGTTGACGTTGGAAGCTTGATGTTTTAAATTTTTCACACCAATTTCTTTTGTTTTGCTTGGTAATAAAGCAACTAGAACACATTTTTTTTAATTTATGAGCAAAAATAACATGATTTTTTACAAGTTTGATATTCAAAATGAAGAAGCTGAGAAACGCATGGAGAAGAATTCACAAGACATTATGCTGTTTCTCAGCTTGAAATACGGTAGAACCCTCTAAATATCCCAAGTTTACCAATTAATAACGTAAATTAGTTATTAATTTGAGTATAAGTGGTAAAAATGATAGGAGTATTGCACGTATTTTCGACAAAAGCGAGCAAGCAATTGGCAGCAATAATCAAGCTGTATGAAAATGTACGACGTATTCATCATATTGAAGTTTGTGGCCGCAAGAAATCAACACCAAAACGAGTTGAATCATTGTTAGGAAACAAATTACAACGGCATTATGTTCCAGGGATGCATTATTTACATGAAACCTACAAGTTGGTGACCTTTCCTGGTCATGGTGACTCGAAAGCTGATCAATACTCGACGAAAGAAAAATTATTCAAGAAGGAACAAGTCTGATAGGTGAAGATTTCCCCGCACTACAAGAAAGTGCGGCAATCCACAAGCCAGAAGTGGTCATGCAGTATCTCGTGGATGATTATATCAAAGTTTTAGAGTATTAACATCTTTTTCCAGACCAGCCAACTACTGAAAACATGTGGTTGTTCATGAACTTTGGAGTGTACGTAAAAATCCCACTCAGTTAATTAGAATTAACAAAATGAATCAAATCAATCTATACCAAAATAATACATAACGACTGTAGAAAAGGCCACATCGCAAAACCAGTATGTTGGGCTACACTGTCTGGGCGGAATGATACGCATTGCGGATATTAAACTTGTTTTCGCCGAAGAGAAATTTAGCTTGTTCTAAATATGTTTGGCTAACATTTTTCTCTTGCATTAATCATCCCTAAATACATCAAAACTATCATTTGCACATCTTATTTAATATTTTTGATTGATTTTTGATTGACTAAAGCAAATTTTTCATCATCGTTTTGCCTAAAATATTTTGAGTTCGGAAACTAAACGTCTTTCCGCCATCCGCTGTAAGGTCATTTGTTAAAACATATCGGTTTATGAAAAACATAAATAGGTAAATTGCAATATCTCATACTGCGTAATATACAGGGTGTTTCTTTAACGATGCATGATTTCATTTGGTTATTAAAAAAACGGCTGAATATATTTTAATGGTTGAATATTTATTTGAAAGGTTTATTCCTTCCATTTATTTGGAAAATACAATTTTGGTAAAATGTTTACTACGATTGGCTTGGCAATAGCTTATTCGGTCGACCTATTTTTGAGTACATTTTCGATTGTATCTGGTCCTATTAGGTTGTATCGGTTGTGTGTATTAGGTTGTTAGGTTGTATCTGGTCTTAAGGTTGTCAATAGCTGCTGGTATGTTCGCATAACATAAATATCGATTGTGGCTGTCACTGTATGGCACGTAGCGCCGTCCTGTTCAAACCAAACGCCGTCCAAGTTCTCAGCTTCAATTTCGCCGAAAAACCAAACAGCCAAAATGCGCACAAAACAATCATTCGTTGTGGGTGCATTGGCTTCTCTTGCACGATGTGTGGGTTTTCCGAACCACAATAGTGCTTATTAACATAGCCACAGAGGTGGAAATGTGCTTTTGACGAATGATTTGGCGACAATAAATATAAATATTTCCAAATAAATAAATTTTTCATGTTTTTCCCAAATTTCTGCAACCAAAATTGTATTTTATACATAAATGTAATGAATGAACCTTCCAAACAAATGTTCAACCATTAAAATATATTCAGCCGTTTTTCATAACCAAATGAAATCATGTATTGTTAAAGAAACACCCTGTATAAAGATAATAAAATACAAATATGAAACAATAGATCGAAACATGTATAGAACAACAAATACAACATGTATCACAACATGAAAAACAAATCAAACATGTATAGAAAAACAAATACAACATGTGATAAACATCATGTATTCAATCTAATTATCAAAATAATTCACCGTCAGTAATTAATGACAAAACAGCATTAAAACGCCCAGCTTATTGTAGTCGCGTTTCAGAAGACTGATCAATGATGGACCAAACAGTTGTAAGGTAGTTTTTTTATTCACGAAAAGGCTCTTATATATTTTATGTATGCTTTATTCATTGTACCCAACACTGCCCAGCTCTCGAATGATCGACACTGTACCAGTTATTGTCGCACTTTCAGTTTAGACTACTAGGGCCGATCGGTAGGGCCATTTGCGTTGCACTTTCTACTACCACTACGAAGCGTGGCGCTTTTACAAACGCTTGCATTCTAAGTGTTTGCCGATTGCAAGGGGCGTTGCGTTGAGCGTACCGAAAGATCTGGTTTGTTTGATTGGTTGACCAATTGACCGGTGTACTGCCACCACCGTCCACTTAGATTGCGGCCAATGACGGCGAAATACTGCTTCGCTTAATTAGTGCGCCAGGTACGGGTTTGCGATCAAGTTGTTTCGGTTGCGATTATGCACTCATGTTGCAAGCAGCCGCGCAGCCTTGGTGTTGGTAGGTAGTTTGCCAGTGTATGGATCCTGCATACGATCATACGGCCAAAGAAGCAGGCCAGGGTATGCCTCTCTCCAGGTGAGGGTGGTCGCGTGGCCAAACTCGAAATAAAATGCTAAGTGAAGTAATGCAAAACCATCAACCATTACTACACCTGACGGACGGACGGTGTGGTTGTTGCTCTCATTACGGCGTACAATGACAACGGATTCATGTTTTGTAGCCTAACTGCCAGAAAACTGTAACCTGCTTCGTACTGTTGACCGATGCTCGCCCCATTTCCGAAAAGTAAGAAGCAATCAACGCTCAACATAATTACTGTGTTTGATAGCATGTGAGCACGTTACGATGCCGCTTGAAGCGATAAAGTAAAGTACAAGGAGCATGGGGTGATGAAACTTTTGGGAGTTATTTAGTTTTTCATTTTTACCTTTGGGTCGTATGTTGTTTGCACTGTACATGGTGTATAGTAGTATAGTAGTATATTTTGCATGTTTGATATGGTAGTTTACAATAGTGGTTTGCCAAATGGCTCTTAATGGGTACAGATTTTCTTTTCCTCATTGTCATATAAATTTACAACCTAATCTGGTGGTAACGTATTTATCGTTATTCGACCTTTGTCGGTGGCTGGAGACGTAGATGCAGGAAAAATTTGCAAGAAAAAACCTGCGCTGGTTGGTCTTAAAATAACTTAAACATAACTTAATTATTCCTTATCTAAACTTAAGACTATTGGGCCTAGACTATTTAGACTTATATCCTAGCTAATTTACATTTGGTTGAGCAGGTTGGGTAGTTGTGTGTTCTATTTACTGGCCTCTTCTATTGTCTGATGGAAATTTTGTGACAACTTTGCAACGTGTTGGTGGAAAGTGGGGATGTTGCTCATTTTGTGAATTTCTGTTGTTCTGTGCCATGGAGGTAGGTTGAGGATGGTTTTAAGAAATTTGTTCTGGATTGTTTGAAGTTTTTGTAAGTGTGTTTGAGCGCAGCTGGACCAGATGGGGGCTGCGTATGACATGATTGGTCTGATTAGCGATTTGTAGATAAGGATTTGGTTTCTTATTGACAATTTGGATTTTCTGTTGATGAAGCAATAAGTGCTTCTGAATATTTTTTCACATTTGAGCCCTATATTTTCGATATGCGTTTGGAAGGTTAGACGCTTATCAAGGAGTACTCCTAAATATTTTACTGATTGTTTCCATTGAATTTCGGTGTTGTTAATTATTGGGCAACGGCTTGGGATTCGGCGTTGGCTTGTGCATCTTGTAAAGTAGATGGCCTCAGATTTTGTGTTGTTAATTTTAAGTTTCCATGTATTGCAATAGTTGGAGTATTTTTGGAGTGCTCCATTTAGTTTGTTCGTGATACTGTTTGGGGATTTCCCTTCGGCGCTGATGGCATAGTCGTCCGCGTATAGATACTGTGTGCAGTTTTGAGCTCTGCGGATGTCCGAGATGTATATATTAAACAGGATTGGAGATAGGACACTCCCTTGAGGAACTCCTGCAGTTGGTGTGAATACTGTCGATTTTGCATTTCCGATGTGTACGGTGTTTTTTCTATTGGAGAGGAACGATTGTATAGTATTTATGATTTGTTTGGGAAACTTTGTTTGGATTAATTTGTATACTAGACCACTATGCCAGATGGAGTCGAATGCCTTTTCCGTATCCAGCAATACTAGTCCTGTTGATGTCTTATTTTTTCTATTTCCAATTATGTTTCTGGTTAGTCTGTAGATTTGATGAGTGGTCGATAGAGACGGTTGGAAACCGTATTGTGTGTCGGGTATTATGTTATTTTCCTCCACGTGTTGTCTTAGCCTTGTTGCGATAACTTTTTCGAATAGTTTACCAAGGCAACTTAACAAGCTGATTGGCCTGTAACTTTCGGGATTTCTGGTATCTTTGCCGGGTTTGGGAATGGCGATTATTTTTGATTTTTTCCAGACTTCTGGGAAATATCCTATTTTCAGGCATCCATTGAATATGTGCTGCAACAGTACGATTGCTTTTCGTGGCAGGTTCTTAAGCGATCTGTTGTTTATTTCATCCAAACCTACTGACTTTTTGTTTTTGAGGTTTTGAATTATCTTTTGGATTTCGCGCGGCTTAATCAGGTCGGTTTGAAGATTTATGTTTGAACTGGTGTTATTGTAGTCGTTGACGGTGGATTCTACCCTTTTGTCCATTGGGCTTTTTTGGTGTTGCGTTATTGTATGGGATTTTTCGAAGCAATTTTTAATGGCTTCGCTTTTTTCTTGGGGGTTTAGCAGGAGTGCGCCATTCACTTTCAAAGGGGGTGTGGATTTGTGGCTTTCTTGGATGATTTTAAGGAATTTCCAGATTTTGTTGCTGTTTGCTGGTTCACGATTAATTGACTGTAGTAATTTGGACCACGAGTTATTTCGTAAGTCGTTTAGTTTGCCACGGATGAGTTGGTTGAGTGTGTTGTATGTGCTTCTTGTTTGGTTGTTTCTTCTATCTCTTTGCCATTTTTTTCTGTACATGTTCTTTAATTTAATCAGGTTGAGTATGTCGTCAGGAATTTTTAGCTTAAAATTTCCGGGGGTGATGAGTGGCACTGATGTATTGTGAGCTTCTATTATAATTTTGCTTATCGTCTGTATTTTCTTGTCGATTTGTTCTTCACTGTGTATTTGGTCAATTTCGGCATTTAGATTGATTTTATTGTTCACAATGCTTCGAAATTTTAGCCAGTTTGCTGCAGAGTAGTCACGTATCTGTTTGGGCGGAAGTACTATGTTGTTTGTTTTTAGGATTTGAAAAGTTACCGGTAGGTGGTCCGATGACAGTTCAGCTTCTGTTGTTGGTGTAGAGATTTTGTGTTGATGATTGGTGAGTATTATGTCTATTGTAGAGGGGTTTTGGTTTGGATTAACTGGATAGAAGGTTGGGGATGTTGGGTGGCAGATCGTGAAGCTTCCTCTTTGCATTGTATCAAAGAGGGCTTTGCCAGCCCAATTTGTAGAACAACAATTCCACATTCTATGGCGTGCGTTGAGATCGCCGCATATGAAGTAGTTAGTTTTCCGGTTTGTTAATGTTTTTATATCCTTTATGAAGTCCGTTCTGTTTTTGTTTCCTCCTGGATGGTAGACTGCTATGAAATCGATTGGGCCTGTCGTGGTGTGTATTGTAATGCCAATTGCCTCTAGTGTGGACAATTTGTAGCTTTTCATTGGTAAATGTTTTACCCCTTTTTTAATAACTATTGCTACTCCGCCTTTTTGGTTTTCGGTTCTGTCATTTCTGTAGATTATGTACTCTGGTAGGGCGAATTTGATGTTTGGCTTTAGGAACGTTTCTGCTATTGCCAGTATGTGGATGTTGTGGGTTTTTAAGAAGCTTGATATTTCTAAATTACGGTTAGTCACGCTGTTAGCGTTCCAGTACGAACAGTTGATTGCACAATTAGTGGCCATCATGGCGAACAGTACTTACTGATGATTTGAAAGACGACCATTATTTGGTCCTCTTTGGATTTGCATGTTTTCATGCGAGTGAAAGTCTCTGCTATAATAACAGAGAGTTCGTTGCTGTTAAATAAGTCTTGGTGACTTGCTGGATTTTTGGTGGCTTGTGCGAAGCTGTGGTGATTAGTATGAGCTGTGCGCTCCGACCAAATATTCGTGTAGCCGGTGTGTGTGCCGGGCAGTGGAGGGAAAGTAGCGTCGTTGAGCACCGGCGTTATTTGCTGCGGTGTTTTTGGTCTAATTGGTATTGGTGTTATCATTTTCGGCCTCGCCGGGCATTGCCAGAATGTAGCCGTATGGTTTGCTCCACAGTTTGCGCACTTAAGTTTGTGCGTCGGGATTTTTTCTTCGCTTGTTGTCCCTTGTGTTAGGGGACAGTTTTTGCTTCCATGTGTTCCCGCACATTTCACACATTTTTCTGCTTTGAAGCAGTTTGCTGCTCCGTGACCGAAGCTTTGGCATTTTTTGCACTGCATTGGAGCGCTTTTTTTGTTGTAGAAGTCCCATCGGACTCTGCAGTGATTCACTGCCGTGATTTGTCTTAATGTGGGAAGGTTAATTTCCCCTTTTGTAAAGTGCAGCAGGAATACTGCGTGGTCGGAATACTTCTTTTTAATATTTAATTTCTTCACCTCCAGCGGGGTGATTCCTTCTTCGTTCAACAGGGCTTTTGCCTCCTCGCATGTGCAATCCAAAAGGCCAGTTAGGACTATTTTCGTTGTTTTTTCTTCTTCCAACTGATAAGTATGGAAGGTAACTCCTTTCGTGGCCTCTAGGGCTCTGACGACCTTTTTGTGGTCCTCGACCGACTCGGTTCGTACTGTTGTACCCTTGTACGTTGCCGTGGTCGAGAACCGAACTACGCCGGCTGAAATTATTATACGGTGGACGAATCCTACCGACGAGCTGTACACCACTATCGGTGGTGTTTTCGAGCTTTTAACCGTGCTCGGTTGACTTTCTGGTGCGCGCACGGGTACCTCCTCGCCAGCGTCCGACAGCAACTCAAACTCGTTGCTGGTTTTGATCTCTTCGCCGTTCATTGAACCCTCGGCTGTCGAGAACCTCTTCCTGCGTTTTGGAGCCATATTCGGATGGCCCCTACTTTGACTGACCTCTCTTGACACTTTGTGTTTTATTTATTCTTTCCACAAGCACGTTCACGACTGCGACCGATCCGATCGGTGGTCGGATTAGAACTGACTGTACATGGTGTACATTCACGTTAATGGTCCGCTTGATCCACGAATCCAGCCAACATGCACCAGCAGCGGAAACACGAGGTGGGCTAGTAAAAATATACTTTTTTGTGATTGCTCACCGAAAATTCACCAGTTCGTGTCGTTTCGCATGTGTGGGACAAATGTTGGTAGCAGCGGTAAGATAAACAAGGCCATAGAGCGGGCAACCAAGGCATATTTCGCCGACGAAATGAGTCGAACAGCCGAATGGGTTTCGATTCAACCGCATCACTCCGCTGCATTTTCATAAACAATTCCAAATGTTTGGTTCATCTGGTATTTTCCCAGACGTAAGATTACGTACATTTATTGAAGCCTAACATTATCGGATAATCTGATTTTCGTGGTTTTCAAACCATAGAAAACATAAACACGGCTTAGCAACGACGTACATCGAAAGTGCCAAAAATCAATCTACAATTGTTGCACGAGTAAACAAACGGGCAAAGGAGCGATTTTATCCATTGGAATGCTTACTTTTATAACAGTTACACTCGTGAGCAAGGAACATTACTAACAGCTACTTCTTTTTCAGAAAAGAATAAATAAATAAATACTATTAAACTAAGTAATGAATCAACTTTATTTTACTTAGATTTGCTGCACGAATGAAAGCAAAACAGAAATGCACCAATGTTCTTATTTTTAAACCATAAAACATTATTCCAGTGCATTTCGCAGTCACATTTGCTGGTTAGCAAATTGGGTCTCTAATTTATCATTCTGCTTCGTTTGGCTTGTATTAGCATGCATTTACATGCACAACCAACCAATCGCAACACTTTCGCTTCCTTTTACTCGAATTGGGCTACCGCCGATTTTCCATTTCTTTCGGGTCAATTTACCGTGGATGTTAATTATTATTGCCACAAATTCTCCAGTCCTTCCATTTCCACGGACACCTACTACCCCCCGAACCCCGGGCTCGGTTTGTGGCTGTGGGACGAATGCGCAACCTTTATTCACGGTCGATCAATCGGTGTTTTTCCAGCGTGCTCCGTATCGTCTTTTTCTTCCCTTTCTACTCGTCGGCCTGTCTGTCTGTCTATTTGAATCGGCTTTACTCAATGTTTTACTTTCTCACATTTCCCTTCATTCTCCTTTGTTCTTTTCTTACCTAATGAAAATGTAGTAATCCCCAAACAATGCAGAAGGTGCATGATGGCGTTTTCGTGTTACAACGGTTGCCTGGGTAATTTTGTGTTTACTGTTTTGATTTGTTTTTGAACTACTACTTACTACTGCGACTACTACTACTACTACTAACACTACGAACACACTGCTACACATACTGTCAACTGGCTCCGAGATCTGGTCGATCTTCGACGATCGAACTTGATCAATAATACGGGTACACGATGTTGGTAGTGGTGGTACGGCGGCGGCGGTTGCGTGCTCATACGCACCGATCAACGGTCATCAGCGGCCGTGTGCAGATATTATCTGTATTCGGGCAGCGTTCGCGCAGCTCGGCACGCGGATGGCGCTTCTTAACCCCACAGACCGCCATTTCCCTACCTGGTAGGTAGCCTGGTGGGCCGTCACCGAAACCGTGCGCTTTCAGTTTCGATCACACCGCGGACGATTGCGGACGTCGACGTTTCTGCTTGCCTCGCACGCCGCCGCCGACACGACACTTTCCAATTTTTGGCTTCTCGGATCCTGTTGGTTTTATTTTTGTGTGGGTGTCCCCAGCATCCTTTTCAGGCTTACGGAGAGATACCCACAGAGAGAGCAATGCAAACCATTCCATCCGGTGCACCGTTGGAGCAGTCAGTGAATCGTCTCGAAAGCGTTCAGCCTGACACTGGATCGTAAGATAGCGCACGTGCGATTGTGAAAACAATTGTCACACACAACACTCAAGTGACAGTGAACCATTACGGCTGCTGGTGCACCGCGTAAGTCAGGCGCCTGGCCGCGGCCTGGTAGAAAGTGAAGTCACTCAAGGTTGCACGAATCGTTAACGTCCGCATGAAAGAGTCCTGTTGAATCGGTGGTGTAGGCAGCGATTGTGCAACAAGCCGGAGCCGAGGGAAGCCTTTGGTGGCCGAAAAGTGTACCACAGGTGGTGTTAAGCATCCAAGGAGGCGCGCCCCCTGCAGCAGCCCCGTTTCCCAGCGAAACCGATTCCGATTGAAAGTCGTGTGGTTAGATCCGCACCGGGTCCGCACCTGGTCCACACTAGGAACCGCCAAAGTTCGGATCTACCGGACCGGAAGTGTGACCGGGTTTAGGGAAAGTGTCCGACACTCTACGCTGCGCGCATGAAAATTATCATTTGATCGATCGTCCACAGCAGCATTGGTGAACCTCTCCCGCAGCGAGCGTGCGTGCCTGCGTGTGCACGGAGGTGTGTGTGTGTGTGTGTACTTCGTGTGTGTGTGCTCCGTGAAGGAAACCGAATTTCATCGACCAAAAGTCGCCAAACCTCTTCCAAATCGCAAGCCAAGCCAAGACCCGTGCATTTCGTACGGTTTTCGGCCCCATTCACGTGCTCGCCGCCCATTGCCTACACCACGTTGCGTTGCGCTGGGGGGCCTACTTCCCGCGATTTGCAAATCAGCCGTTGGCCGGTTTGCTAGGTGCGCGCTGGCGTAATCCGTTCGTGAGCGTGAGGTGAAAACTCTCACTTTTGCTGGTGGTCTGTTTGTTTGGCCTGCGATACGCTACCGAGGTCGGGTGTCTGGAGCGCCTCCGATTCGGCAATTTTGAGGAGTCTCACAACGATCGATCGGGAGAATTTCCTTCGAGAGAGAGAGAGAGAGAATGTAAGTACTAGAAAACATATTTTTACGACGATTACTAGGCTCCCCCACACAGACTCCCGGGATCAACCTAAGTCGACGGCGCTGCACCCGGTACCGAGTGAGACAGCAGAAACGCAAGCGCAACGCAATATCCAGAAGAGAGCAGGATAGAGAGAAAAAGAGCGAGAGAGAGAGAGAGAGCGGTCAAATCGTTATTCACCATCACATTACGAGGTGATGTTATTTAATCTTGGATCGTCGCATCTCCAGCAACTGATGTGAGCTTTCCCGTTGAATGCAACGCGTGCCGGCCTGGGAGTTTATGCTGTGCATTGATGCTGGCGATGCTGGTGAGCATGATATGCGGTGCTCTTGCGTTTGCGCAGGCGCCCCCTGTTCTGCTGGTGCTGGCGAGGCTTAAGCTTTTTGGAAATGTTGTTTCCCCCGCGTGCTCTTTGTTGCACGCTCAGTGTGGCACGACGACCACAGCTGTGAAGCCACATGATTGCGAGTAAGTGAATAAGGTTGTGTAATTGCATCGCACCGGTTTTTTTTTATTTCTCGTGTGTTACCTCTCCGTCCGTGCCCGTGCGTTTTGTGTGCCTTCGCCAGACCGGCATCTTTAGCATCGAAGGCAAACGAACGTGGCGACCGGGCATAGTGCTTGGCACAGTTTGCAGTGAAATGGTGCCGCGCGAAATGGGAAACTAAACATAAAAGAAAACATCATCACACGCAGAGTGCTGCGTGGTGCGTCACGGACTGCGCGGAGATGTAATTCCATCGATGTCGCGAAGGCGGCTGTATGATGTGAACTTTATTGGCTGTGGGTGCGTACTTATTCTCTTTTGGCAGCACGGGATTAACATTTTAAACAATCCACAGAGAACAACGCCACCTACTCACGTTGTGTGATAATATTCGGGGCTTCAGTGTTGTCATAAGCAGTGTCCTTAGATTGCTGCAAAATTGCACGGCATAAAGATTTGATGATGTGGAAGATGTGGAATATTTGCGGGCACTTTGAATCCAAAACAGGGCAAGAACCGTTTCCGATTGATTCCGCATGACGAAGGACAAGTGTATTCAAATAATTTACATAAACGAATTGCTTGCCAACGTGCCCTGCACCCATTGCGAGTCAATTAGTCAGACATCATTTCCTAAGCCTCAATGGTCTATTGTTTTGTCCACTAATGCGTTTCAACTACAGAGTTACATTTTTCCCGAAACGATGCATGCAATAATCAGATTTGGAATTAATTGCTCATTTCGCCGAAAAGGGCCGTTAGCTGAAACGCGCCGTACGCCGCGGCAAGGATTAATTCTAACGTGAAGGATACGCGAGGGTCGGTATCATGTTTAATAACTTGCATTGTAACAACCTGATAGATATCGTACAGCGATCAGTCTGTAGGTTGTAGTCTGTAGTCTGTGAATCGCTAAACAAAAAAAGAAAACCTTGTTTAAACCTTGTTGCATTCAGTGATTTCAACCTTACATTACATTACAGAAGCAAGTACATGAAGCGTTGTTTTTGTAGTCTCAGTAAAGTCTGTAATCGATTCAGTATGTATTTGGGTAAGCTATTAAGTGATCCCGTTTTAACATGGCAAAGGGAAAAACACATAAGTTATCGTTTGTAACTTTTTAAAACATCCGCTGAAGGACAATCCGATCGCAGCAGAAGGTTGTTTGAAAGTATCTTCTACAACAAAGTAGAGCGGGTTATTCGGAACCATCTACTCTCATACGACGCTTGCGTTCTGATTGACAATAAAGAGCTAACACGGATTTAGTAAATTTACGGGAAGTTTTCGCGACTGTTTGTTTGAACAGCATACGGCACACTGTTGTGTTCATCTTTTGCGATCTTCAAGGATCTGCGACGAATTGACAAAACAGAAAAGGAACGCCCATTAAACATAAGGCCATGGTGTGGGAGGATGTATTTTGCGGAGGATCAGATGAATGAGAACAAGCAAGCAAAAATGGTGTTTTGTGTTGCGTATCCAAGGTCAGACTGGGCAAATCAAAGCCCCGAAACACCCGAACGAGGAAAAGCACACTGACTGTCAGTCGATTCGGGTCAAGGATAAATTCACCAGCCACCACGTGATCTGCGTCGCGTTCAGTCCCTCGAGGCTAGCTTCTCTGAGCCTGAGGCCGATGGCTGCGGGGGGATGGGCGGCTGCTGCGCTTTCCTTCGCTTCGAACCCAAGACTCATCGTGGCAGATAATTCGCAAGTGACAAATGCTTCATCAGCCCGTCGGGCTTTTAAGTTGCGTAACTTTCACAATTGTAAAACGCGCGTAATTTACTGCCCGGCGAAATTATGAGGTGATTTTTTACACATCTTCAACGCTTTTTATGATTCATTCGCCACTGCCTTTGGTTGTTAGTATTCTGCTGGAGACGGTGGAGATGAAATGATACCTGAAGTTTTGTGTGACGCACAGATGACACAAACGACTAGTACTGCTCATTTACATTTAAACCTACAATAACATAACAGAGCAGAGTATAACATAAAATAGAAAGAACAGAGCATATTGTCAAGCTCATTTTGAAGATATTATGAAACCTTTGCTGAGACCTTTAATAAGGGGGAAAAAATACATATGGAAATGTGAACTGTAGTAGTAGATGTGTCAACCAGCCTGATCCCTCATGGGAGTACACTGTTTGTAGTGAAAGGGTATTCTGATGTCCACCTTTGCAGTAAATGCTGAATGTTCTCGCTTTTATGCTACCTGACCAGTCGCCCTTGCTTTCCAAGAAAGCTGCTACATGATATCCTTCATCGCACTCGATAAACATACTTGACCGAGAAATTTGCTTTGCTTACTAAAAACAAGTTATAAGTTTCATAAAACTTATGTTTTGTTTATTGTTCATGTTTCGTGCACCTTTTCGTTAATATGATACAGGGTAAAACCTAAGTAGAAACATGTAAACAGCAGATGAAATATAAATTTCAACCCTATTTCGGTTTTTGCGTATTTGACTTTTAAAATAATTTGGACCTATTTCGGTCTTAATGATATATGATACACGAAAACTGATTTCGAATTTCACTTCATTTTACATCGACTGCCATACTATCGACTGCTATACTATTTGAAACAATGATTAAACATATGTAAAAAATGTTGTGAATTTATGCTTATTTCGAAGATATACAAAATGCATAACGTTTATTTTTAGTTTTCTGCTTTAGTTTTGCCCTTTATTTATTGGAATGGACAATATTGTTGTTTATTTTATAATGCTTAAGGTTATATTTGGAATCTTAGCTTACCAATAACCTTCAGTTACTACATTCATACCACTCAAATGTACTTAAATATAGACATTCTTTATTAAGAATGTGCTAATATGATATGACTTGAGCCATGTGGATAGCGAAAGTTTTGCGTAAAGTGCGTTTTCGGAAAGATCTGTTTTCGCGACGTTCTTTACTTCTCTATGCTTTGCCTTTTTGGACATCTTTCGAATTGAATAGTACATTCAATAGTTATTTTGAAAAAAAAAATCATGAAATTAAACTTAAAAATTATATTCGAATAATACTATATTAGAATAGAGATTTGACAGAAAAGATATATAATTTCAGACATAAGTCGTTTGGGGCTGGCACTTGAATTGTGTTAACTGGCGGCCTAGTTTTTATTTCCAAATTGTCGTGCTCATAAATATACGAAGTTTGAATACTAAATTTTTCCGGTTCCGATTTGGTTATGATGGCGCTTCCAAAGATTTTTTCAACGCACAACTTTTTTCCTGTTTTGAGATAAAGCTTCATTTTTGCATTTAATTGTTGTGATTCACATGCAAATATTTTTTTCCGTTTTTTCTGAATTTACAATTAATTTTGTTTTTTTGAGATGGTAATGCCTCGAGTATATTTAAAATATCTTAAAATTTCACTAATAAATGATAATGTTTGCCAGTTGGATGCTTAAAGTTATACATTTTGTGTATTATTTAGCATTACAAAATCGTTTAAAGAGAACAAATTCTTCACTAACATTGCTATCAGTTTTCTTGCTCAACTCAACTATGCGTTAATTTTCTTCATAATTACAAATGAATATTACAGGGAATTTTTGCAGCGCAGCGCAATAAAGAACCGTTCAAAAATTTAATTAAATTTAGAGTAAATGCCTTGGTTTATTTAACTAGGCAAGGCAATAATTTTAAATAATATGCAACAATTTTAAATAATATGCAATATTTTTAAATAAAATATTAAATGGTTTCAAAAGAGGAAAGTCATTGCATGGTCTGTCATGCGGAACGCCTCAATAACGTGTTTTAAATCAGCTGTTCCACCAGCCTGCAGCGAAGATTCCTGCCAGCAACAATACTACGAAACATCGCGGTTACGCCTTTCGCCGTGTTCGAAGAGAAATTTGACGACATCGGAACCAACTCCGGAAAGAAAACGAAAACAAAATCTGACCTAACAACAACCCCTCAAACCGGTTTAATCGTTCAATAGGAACTCAGTTATGTTGCATGCAGCCATTCGCGACTAAATGGCTTCGCGAAGCGCTTCGAGTGAAAGAGTCCATTCATTTCTCTGCAGTTGCTGGTAGGACAAGGTTAAACAGTGAACCCAAGATCTGCAACGACAGTTGTAGTCCAGGCTGTTGTGCAGTGACTGTTGAACCGTTCGACCACCAATCCACTTTATTGTTGGATGGTTGAGCAGCATTGCTTGGGCACCACTTATCTGTAAATTGATACGTCTGTTGGGCAAACATCCAAACGCATCCACACATCAAAGATATCCAAACATGGTGACCGTTTCTTGACTCAATTTTCCGTTACAGATTTACAAATCTTGATCACTCAAATTCTAGTTGTTGTGCATCGCACAGAAGTTCAAGGTCTTTGCAGGGTGCAAAACTAATCGCATACTATTGCGATAATATCAAAGCAAAGTTACAGAAACTGGTATTTGCTAGCATCATTAAACAAGCACTGGGTGCATTTGCGACAAGTAATCCTTTCATAACTGAAGACTCCAAAATTAAAGCCCAAAACCGGTTGAGGTCAGTGATACAGTGTTTACATCACTCTTCGATATGACAGTGAGTCATTGCGAAGTGTGCGTAATTGCATGCAGTCTGAAAAAAAAATCATCGTGGTAGATAGATTTTTAGGTCACTTGAGGAGTATGCAATATATGGTGTGTTTTTTCATTGAGTTTGGAAAACTTCCTACATCTTATCGTTGCAAGGACCATTAAATATAAAACTTGTTTGCGCTCCCAACTAGGCCAGCATAATATTGCACATGAAACCATTTTTGGGTAAAGAGGTTCAAAAGAATGGTGTTGTCTCTGACGGATTGCAAAAGAAAATTGTCTTATGCTATATTTCTACTTTAACTTTAGAAGTGTCCGACTACTTCGTCAACTCTAGGGCGCTATTAGAGTAGCACACTCGTTGCTTCAGCAGCTAGGTGCGTATATCTGCGGATAATGAGGCGCTGGTTAAAGACCAGCATCGACAGATGATGGTCGTTAAAGATTTACTTTCATCGGAGGAATAGAAACATGGTGCTATAACCAAACGACCTCTGACTTTATTGCACTCAGCACTTGTAAAAAGCTATGATAGTAAATCAGAAATCGTTTTTCTATTACTTTGAACAAGCTCAAGTTTTATGTTTGCTCTTACAGTCATTGGACATTTAGTGGCATTTGAAACGAATCATTTTGATAAATGAATGTGTTAAAATGCATTTTCAATGGGAGACAACAAAACGAGTTCTCAATTCAAGTTTATCTTATAATTCACATTATAGTTTTTTCATGAAGAATTTTATGTTCCATTCAGAAATGTTATAAATTGGAATTATTATAATATATGAATTTTTTGAAATCTTAAAAAGGGAATTTAACATTGCCTTAAAATTGTTTTTTTGGTATGTTAGGTAATGTTAACACAATTAACACAGTCGTATGCCTGTGAAACGCAAACACAGGTGACATAGCCATTTCAATTTGTTTAGTACAGGGTGGTCAAATAAGCGTTCTCTTTTTCATTTGGTTATAAAACAAAAACGGCTTAATATTTTTCGATGCTTGAACATTTATTTGAAAGGTTGATCATCAAATTTATGTGTGAAAAACAATTTCGCTCAAATGTCCCCCTCGGCTGGCTTCGCAGTAGCCCAATTGGTCGACCCAATTTTTGGGCACTTTTTCGACTGTCTGTGGTCCTATCTTGGCAATGGCAATTTAAATTTCAGTCTGGATGTTGTCAATAGTTGCTGGTTTGTTGTCTTTCACTGATCCCCAACAGATAACAGTCCAATCGTGTAAAATCGCAACACTTTGGAGGTCAATTCACAACACCATTTGTACTGATTATTCGCTGTCCAAAGACGCGGTGCAACCAATCGATCGTGGCTGTCGCTGTATGGCAGATAGCCCCGTTCTGTTTTAACAAAATGTCATCCAAGTTCTCAGCTTCAATTTCGCCAAAGAACCAATCAGCCAACATGGCTCTGTAGCGTACGCCTTCGACGGTTACGGCGGCTCTTTCTTCATTCATTCATCCGGCGGCCGATGATGCCGCCGGACCGAAATCCGCACCGAAAAGTCACTTGTTTTTCATGCATTGGCTTCTCTTGCACGACGTATGGGTTTTCCGAACCCCAAGAACGACAATTCTGCTTAATAACATAGCCACCGAGGAGAAAATGAGCTTCAAAGAAACAAGCTTTTCAAATATCGTACCGTTTGAGATAAGACCTACCACTTTGGAAGTAAGTTTTTAATATTTCCCAGCATTGTTCAAGCGTTTAGCGACCCATTTCGTAAATTTTTAAGTGTTTACTAAATGTCTACTACTTCCAGAATCAAGTTTGACGTTTTAAACGTCAAATAATGGGTAGTTCAAAAAGAGAACGCTTATTTGACCACCCTGTACATTAAACTGCAAAATATATTGAACACACGTTCTTTAGAACTCGAAAACATAGCTATTCTTGATAAAGTTGTAAATAAATTATAATTATCTGTTAAAATTAAGTTCTGTTTGTTTGTTGTGTTTGTTGTTGACATCGTCAATCAACGTTTTCATTCATTCTTGCCATTAAATAAAGACCTGGATTGCTTTTATTTAATAGTTTACTCGATTTTACGTACACGCGTTACTTATTTAAGTAATCAACAATGTACTGAACCGTCTCAACTGATGAGCACGTTTGGTTTAAGTATGTTCCCTTTAATTTTGATCCGTCTTCTATCAAAGGTTGTTCAATATTCTAAATTCTATTTTAAAATCCAAATTTGCGTGTGTTTTCGAACAAAGTCTGTGATTTACAGAGGAAGATCGACACGTCATTTAAGGAAAGAACACCAAAGTTATTAGTTATTTTACTCATATCTTTTAAACCGAATGTCGTGAAACTTTCCACGGTAATTCTTTTATTGTGCATTGAAACCTTTTCAAGTTGACTACGCTATTATTTCACACCTCAAGACGAGAAGGTTTCTTTCTTAATGTTACTTGTTTTCTTACGACGCAGGTACGAAGCAGGTTTTCATAAACCGGCATATTCTCAAACGGTACATGACCATTATCCAAGCCATAGTTGGGTTCTCTTTAGCTCACCTTATGTTCCATGTTGTAAGGTTAGCATTAATCTCAGCTGCCGCCTGTTCGTTTGATTTTGCCAATTCACCTATAATGGCTGGGTTCATCATTTGAGGACAGGGTTTACTAGTTTCTCTTGTCACTGTTACTATTGATTACTACCAATTGGTGGGGGACGTTTTGCAATACGAAAACCAGCTTATCGGTAGATCTGAGTAAATCAAGGGCCGATGCCGCATCAAGCCGCGTGCTGAAAATTGTTTTGCAATTGCGTTTAGCTATTTTTGTAAATTTTAAAATGGAGGCCACTTATCTGTTGGCCTTCTGTTGACGATGGACGTTGGTATGAGCAACTAGTTTCTATACATTACGGATTTATACTTTTGTTTGTTGTTTGGTTGACTACAGTAATTTTTATGCAACTATTTTATACTCGAATAAAATTTAATTTTTTGGGGATGAGAGTTTAGATACTAATTATATTTGTTATCGCTGATCGTTCGTATATTATTACGAACTAATTTACTGGTCGGAACAAAGTGCATTACAATGTCTAACAATTGCGGTACAATTTTGGGCGATTTTCGATGACGAATTCGAAATAAAGCCTCTAATATCAAGTTAATCGACTGAGCAACGCATTTAAATCGTTCGACGACATGTAACATTTGTCATTACCTTATTTATAAATAATTGCCCGTGAGTTTCAACTAAAAATCGTTGGAGCGTGAGTGAGATAGTGAGGCTTACATCATCACAGCAACGAATTCTATGTTTAAAGCAACGGCTAATCGGTCCATTAAAACCAAAAGATTCCCCTGTATCAAATTCACATCACCAGAGCTTAACAGCGTGTTTCAAAATTGTACCAATTTTGTTTGATTTGTACGGTATGAGTTAAAATTAAACCAGATAGAGCTCATTATTTTAAATACTCTGCCACGAAATAAACATCATCATTTTTTTTTAATTTTTTTTGATAAAAGTAGTACTTTTTACTAGCAATCTCATTGGCTGAGGTAATGTAAAAGACATTAGAGATCAACGAAAATCAAAGATTCATCGATTATTTTTGTATTTACCTTATCTACCGTATCTGATTGTTATTTTAACACGCGCAATTAAAAGCTAATATTTTCTTACATTGCTAGCAACACCATCCCGAGTAGCTGTCAAGATGGAATTGCGGATCGTCATTTTGGCCACCGGGCTGCTAGCTACGTCACTCTGTTCGGCTTCCGATATTCTCATGATTACGATGGGTGGTACCAAATCACACAAAATTCCATTCTTGGAACTTGCCAAAGGTCTTATTCCAAGGTATGTATTGCAGTGCTATTGAGTAGAAAACTAAAAGATAAGAATGTCACTTACTTTAGAATCTGTACCCCACTAACTCAATGCAACAGTGTAACGAAAACATATACTTTGCGCTGTACTACTGCAGCGCGATTGGATCACTGGATTAGGTTCATCCAGCACGATTGAAGGCGTCACCGATTCGCAAGCACGTGTTCTGCATGATACGAATCGTAATCCGTTAACAAACGTTTCGAACAAAAAAGCCACTAATGATTGTAGCGAACTTTCCTCTTATGGCAATGGCGACTGTCCCCTGGCGGGTAACTGTTATACGCTGGTCATCCACGTGGCTTGATTCATTTAGGTAACCGTGGGTCAAAACAAGACTGTGACAGGTTTTCGCCAGAGTTCCAAGTAAAAATCCCCTTAGCTTGTTAGCATCTGCACCATCCTAGCGTAACCAAAAGTGCAGAAGAAACTATCGGGATATTTTTTTTTTGTGAAAACTGATTCCAATTAGCTCTCCGGCCACTAGCTAGTTTCATTTATTCTTGTACTGATTGTTAAATGGAAGTACAACGTTCCGCAAGGGGCAGTTTTAAAGGCAAAGTAATTAAACTGCGTGAAACTGCGTCTAACTATGTATTCCTAGAAACATCTCGAAACGGCTATTTATCTATATTAACATGGTCAGCATAAAGCCTGAAAACGTTCCATGAACTCATTTATGAAACATTCAGTATTCATTTGATACAATTGGAAGATGCTGACAAAATTTAGATAAATAGTTTGTGACAAGTATTACAAACTATTTTTCTCCATTTTTTTTAACCTTCTATCAATTGTACCAAATGAATACCGAATGTTTCAACAACGGGACTTCTACGTTGGACAGCTTCTATCAATTGTACCAAATTAGTACTGAATGTGTAACTAAACAAAGCAATAACGTAGTGTTTTGAGACTGCCGTGTTTAATTGAATGGCGTACCAATAGAAATTTCCGCTGTAAACATCTCTGTAACTTATTTAACTTATATTCTAACAGCAAACGGGGCAATCGGGAAACTCAATGTTTTATATCCAAATCGATTGTCACTTTCGCACTTTCTGTTTGCAGAGGACATAATATCACCTTCCTGAACGGATTTCCGGCGGATTTCACCTTGAACGGTCTGCAAGAGGTTACACCCTCCGGCCTGGTAGAGTATATCAGAAACTACACAAACTGGGATCTGCTTGGTGCGCGGATGCGAGGAGATTGGCCGCTCTCGGTTTGGGATGTTTTCCGTTTCCCATTTCAGGTAAGTGTGGTAAAACGCAATGAGCTCCCCCACCGTTGGGCAGGTAAGACACGGTTTTTGATTCTTTCGGCCTGACTCTGCTACATCAATAAGCAGTTTTTACAAAATAGTAAAGAATTATTTATGACGATAATATATTGTTATTGATGTACAGGATATCATCACAAAGTCGATTATGCTTAACGTTGCACGAATAAAGACACAGTTTTCGTAGTTTTGAAAAGAGAAAACGCCTTACTTTGATACTACAGTTACATTGAAATGTATTTTGAAGCACTCATCATTCAATAGGCAGCTTCTTAGAAAATAGAAAACTACTGTGACTAGTGGAGCTTTCACGATGAAGAAAACAAGTTTTGTTTTACACTCGAGTAAAGTGAATGTGGTCAATTGGCATTGGAAAGGAATTTGGGACAGGCATACAGATCCTTCATAACCACAAACAAAATCCCCCGAACAAAAACATCCAGGAGTATATTAAGCTTCATAATCCATGTTCTTCGTAATGCATGTTTCTTGGAAGCATTTTCCACAACACTAGAATTCTTCATTTGACTCGTTGCATTCATCTCTATCAAAGAATGAGAAACAATCGACATAGGCGACATTCAGTTACAGCAATTTTTAACATATATGTTTAAATAACTTTGAGACTCTTCAAAACCTTCTTACATATCTCACACTGTTCTCTAGCATTTTGGGCGAAGATAACACTTGCCAGAAACACTAACCCCAATAATGTATAAAAAAAACTTCATTGCTCATCGGTTGTTTCGGAATGGAACAGTAAGACAAAGTTATCACAAGAAACTGGAAACAAGTCACAATGCGTTGGGATGAAAGAGTGTATTTTTTACGCCTTCAACATCCATTTACTCGCATCTGAACAAACAGTCTGCTCCATGGCATGTAATTTGTACTACCATTCCCATAGTATACACAGACATATACACGACACAGACATATTTACGGAATTCGACATTATTCTCCGTTAGAGGTATAATTAAGAAAACATGAAGCTGCCAGAAATAATGCAAACGAGGCCAGCCCTAACTCATGATGCTATTTGGCTTGCATGATGCTTTGAAGTTTCTTTCTTTACAGCAAACAACCAAAACGAAATATTTATTTTCCATTCGGCTTTACACTTACGAATCTTGTGTATATACGACTTTTTCAAATGACCAAGCTCAAAAATTGCATTAGAAATCATTGTCAGAATATTCGTAATCGTCTAGAATGGGCTGCGTAGCGTAATCACAGAAGTGTTGTGGTGTGCAAGGACCTCCGGAATACAGTCTAACAAATCCTTTCACACAGTAACATTCGGCAAAGCAACGCCCGCCACAGTCGACAACAGATCCATGACAGGTTAATTGATAGCACGGGCCACAGCAACGAAACTCCTCATTCGCGGGACACGTTTCTACAAAAAGGTTCCGAAGTCAGTGATTAATCATTCAGTGGAATATTCAGAAGGACGATTTACTCAAAGCAACGCATCGCTCTGCTTGCTCGTTTGGTTGGACTTCCGTTGCAACTTGCTCCACATCTTCATTCACAGTACTTTCCATGAACACAGGCTCTATTGTCGTCGCTACAAAAATGGTCCAAAGAAAAACTACGAAATTCATTATTTCGTCCTATTAAGCACTCACGTCGATGCACTTGTTAACGAGCGTTTGGTTGGTGTGCTGTTGGTCTCACCTTTTTATTGAATTTTCCTATAGTAACCTCACTATGCTAAATTATGAAATCAATTTCTGGTTCAAACGACAACCTCCGACAGAGCAAATATTGTTCAATCGTCAGTTGGGCTAGAAACAGGGCCCAATGCTACAGCATAGCTCTTTTGTTTGCTTAAAAATTTCATTTCCACGTATCGGTTGGAAAGAGAAAAGGCTTCTTCATTCAGAAATGCTGCAGCATAAAAATATTGGTTTGCTATTCATGCTACGCAATAGTAAAAACAGAACCGAAGAACCGAAAATGCAAGTTCGACAATTGATGCAACTGAAAGTACGGAAGACATACAAACTTAGAACCTTCGTTAAATAAGCCTGATTTTACGAAGAAGAATTACTGTGTTTGTGAGCGAATTAATTGATTGGGGTTTATGGCAATAATGCATTTTTTATTGTTACAGAAAAAATACTTTAATTTACAAATGGTATGAGCAATTTATATTATAGTATTACGATGGTTTTGTTTCGTTTCAGATCTGTGATGCTACGCTTGAAGATAAAGAAACTCTTGATCTGTTGGGCCGGAAGTTTGACCTGTTGATTTTGGATGGAGCATTTCCCGAATGTGCGCTTGGGTTAGTGTATCGCCTCGGAGTTCCATTTATGTACATCAATACCGTTGGATTCTACACAGGAACCTTGTCCCTCGCTGGTAATCCGACACCCTACTCGACGACACCAGTGTTTTATCGACCTCTAACAGACGACATGAACTTCTACGAACGGATTTCCAATGCACTGTTCACTGGATTTATCCAGCTGCTTTATATCGTGAGTCTTTAATGAATCATGTTGTTTATGTTCTATATACAAACTATATAAAAAATTGTTGATTTTAATAACAATGCAACAAAACGAAATTGAGCAAACCCATCATACCCAACCCAGTTTGAAGTAAAAATACGATTATATTTCTCAAAATGGTATACGATATGTGCCAAAAAATGCAATCATACAAGAGAGTAACTATAATAGGATTCAGATTTGTTCGTAATGTTTTTACCTATAATAGGATTTTGATTGGTAAATCTACAAAAAGCACAGGTACAGTTTTTACTCTCTATCTCCAAGTTTTCGTTTACTTTGCCCCTTTTCTAGTGAGGTGAAAAACGTATTTATTTCTGGCAAAATGGTTTTTCTACACTTGTTTGCATACTTTCAAAAAACTACATTAAAAAAACAGAAAGAAAGAGCAATAAAAAGAGGAAGCGTAAGATGTGGTTACACGCCCTTGGCCATCTTCCCAGTTACCCTTGAGGGCTAATTGCAGCAAATAAAAAGGTGCGTGTTCGACATAAAGTACCACTCCTAATGTGTGACCTTGTCACCAGCGCTGCAGTAACCCGTTCCACTCGCGCCATATACATCTTGTTTGACTTGGTCCAGTTTCGGATTTAAACTACGTAAATGCATCGTAATTACCATCATAGGAGTCATGGGCCCTACGTTTATCAAGGTTCGCTGCTTGTTGTGGCCACCCTTAGGCACAGTTGGTTACCGTGACATCTTTTAATTTCAAATCTCAGTCCTGCTCGACTTGCATTTGCTGCTATCACATGCTTATGGTCAAGGTTGTGGAAAACCTCTCTACAATATGACAGTCAGTGTATCTGAATGCGAGAACATTGTTGTTGTGAAACGACAGACAAAAAACACTCATTGTTGATAGTAGTTGAAGAGTTTGCTTTTAGGATGCCTTAGATGTGCACCCTTGAGTTGTGTTACTGGCAAATGAAGTAAAACTATACATAAACCATTCTAACTCTTTCTCCTTTCGCAGCCCACAATGCTTACACTACAACTAATGGTTCAGAGGCATCTTGGCTCCGATGTGCCCATTACTTGGAACCTTGCACGCAATGTGAGCTTTATACTGCAAAACGGTCACACTACCGTCACGTATCCAAGACCACTGCTGCCGAATGTAGCCGAAATCGCTTGTATCCACTGCAAACCTTCGTTACCGCTACCAAAAGACCTGGACGACTTCATTCATTCATCGGGCGAGTCCGGATTCATCTACGTATCGATGGGCTCGTCCGTAAAAGCAGCCAACATGCCGGATCATCTGCGCAAGCTGCTGATACAAACATTCGCCCGTTTGCCGTACCGTGTGCTGTGGAAATATGAAGCTAGCACCGCCTTGCTTACCGATCTGCCGTCAAATGTGAAGATCGGCGGATGGCTCCCACAACAAGACATCTTGGGACACCGCAAGTTGCGCGCGTTCGTCACACACGGAGGCCTGCTGAGCATGTTTGAGACTGTCTATCACGGAGTGCCAGTTGTAACGATGCCTGTATTCTGTGACCACGACTCCAACGCGGCCAAAGCTGTGGCCGATGGCTATGCCGTAAAGCTGGACTTAGAAACGCTTACGAGCGAAATGCTGGTCAGAGCAATCCACAAAGTCATTCACGATCCGAAGTACCGGAAGGCAGCTAAGTAGGAGTCTAAAATGAAATACGAAGAGCTTTAAATGATCAATGGAATTCATAAACATTGTTCTCCAATTTTCACAGATATCGCCAAATGTTACTGAAAGACCAAAGATCTACGCCGTTAGAAACCGCCGTTTACTGGACTGAATATGTTATTCGACATAATGGTGCTTATCATCTGCAGAGTCCATCACGCAATTTGAAGTGAGTTTAGTGAAAACGTACCAAAAGTTAAAAAAAGCAAACGTCACACTACTTGCAGGTTACCAATATTACAAATAATAACAAATCTAAAATTGTTAAAATGTTATCATAAGTCGCTTTTCGTATTCGTTATTACCTAGAGTATTTGTTAACTCATTGTATTAAGGCATCGTATTATGTGTTATTTTTTTCTTTCACAGCTTCCTCCAATATTATTGTTTGGACCAAATCGTGCTCTTCTTCGTTGTTGTGTATGTAATTCGTGCAATGACCCGCATCAACCTAAAGCCTAGAATAATAAGGCTAGCAAAGGAAAAATTACATTAGGCGACCAATGACCTTGTACTTCGACTTTAAACAACGAGAATGACTAGAAGCGACAAGCAACAAAAGTGCTCCAAGAGCTATCATCTATGCAACACTGTTACAAAAAATGCTATATGACGATAAACGCTTAAGACACAAGCTTATTGGGTGTTAAATTGATAGTTTACTTGAATGGAAAAACCGTTGAACAATTGATGCAATTGTGTTGGTACAATAGACAGTATTGAAATAATGTTCAAAACATTTAATGAACGTGAAAACAAAACATACCTTCCTCCGGTATGTTGGATTTGGATGGGATAAGATGCTCTCATGTCGATAAATGCGAAATGTTCATCGATCGTTTGTACGAGCAACAGAAAATATTGGATGAGCATAATGTTAGAAGGATAGGAACAATAGGAACACTATTCAAATAGACACACATGCTGTCTTTGTTTGATTATCTAAATCAGAATTTGGTAGCGATCATTATGCAACTACATTTGATAAGCATTCATTGATTTCACTATTTTACTAGTAGCACTAATGACATAGGTCTACTGGCACGTTTAAATCGATTAGGGTTTCTTTTGAGAACATTAGACTATTATGATTACATTTTCAGTGTGCGTGTATTAAAACAATAATTAAAACAATGTTTAAAATAGGAAAGTGTATTGAAAAGTACACTAAAAGGAGAATAGTTTTAGTAACAACGTTGGTAGAAAATTTATTTATTGGTACGGGAACTGGGTAAAGTAGGGGGGATAATTTTTGTTGTGTCGTCTTGAAATGGTACAGTAAAATGAAGTCCATAACTAAAAACAGGGTTCTTCAAGAATCTTCTTCTACGCGGAATTATCTTCTACCAAGCGTTCTTCCTTGGGTGGTAATAAATCAAGAATGTACATAAAATACTTGTAAATTTAAAGTTTAAGGGGAAATCTAATAAATTATCGTAAATCGTAACATCAGCTGGTTATCAATTTTCGGGAAATTTGAATGACATTTCAAACTTCAGATAAATGATATTTGGAAAGAACTGCAAACTAACAATCGACAATTAACACTCATCATATCGATATAAAACAATGACATGGAAAATATTTTTGTAATTGTTTGTTTAGTATCAGTTGACTATTCAATTAAGTCCTATACTCGTATTGTGTGTCCAAAACAATAGAACAATATTGTGTGTTAACAAACAATTTCTGTCAAATCAAACATTTAGTAGTCGTGGTTCAGTTAACTGAACGGAAATATTTGAAACAGTTGCCGGGGATTGCATACCTCTTCGGCGCGATCAATCCACGATCATTGTAGTAAATTAATTTAACTTTTGTTCAATAGATGGCAC
Source organism: Anopheles cruzii (assembly GCF_943734635.1). Taxonomy (NCBI): domain Eukaryota; kingdom Metazoa; phylum Arthropoda; class Insecta; order Diptera; family Culicidae; genus Anopheles; species Anopheles cruzii. Next base: position 48,652,496 of record NC_069145.1, read on the forward strand.
TTTTCGTTACAGTATGTGACAAATGTTTGTATAAGTTTAAAAAATGATTTCGAACAACGATAAATCAACATCTAATACGATAAATCATCATCATCTAATACGTGGAAGAAAACTGACTTTATTCAATCAAAAATTCACAACACAGTTATTAAAAATAAAAAAGAATTAAAAATTAACACAAAAATCAACCGTTATTCAGTAGTTAAACTGTTTTTGGCTTTTTATCATGATTATTAATCTCTGTTATTAAATTAAATTGAAATTTTATTGCATTTAAATGTTTTTTCGGTTTGCACTATTCACTTAAACATCTAATAACACTTCAACGTCTGACGGTGCCCCCTCAATCTTATGAATACGCATAGCTATTGTAACCAGAAGGGCCTCCCATGTGGGTGTACTGTAATGTAATCAGCTTTCAAAACTGATCACAAAACCTACACGCTGAGTACGATGCAAAGTTTTGGAGAGATGAAAACATGCTAATGCTATGCTCAAAGTAGCTCTTATAACAACAAATTATCAATCCGCAATAAATCAATATAAACTGAATAGTCTATTCTTTAATCTTTTAAAATATCAAGTTTTAAAAGAATGGGGAATTTAGAGAACACTTTGTCTGTCGACAATAGCAAAATACATAAGATTTTCTGGTGAACCTTTTAACCTTTCATGAGGAATCTGGAACTCGCAAACTATTCACATTTTCTCATATGCTCATCCAAATGTCAAATTCTCCAAAAAACAATAAAGTTATACAATACGGAAACCACGAAACCCCCACAAGGGTGTTCACATATGAACTTTGGGCCATGTTATTCGTGAAACCGTGTTGGGACATATTTACCAGTTGATCCAAAAAAGGTCGACCCCCAATCCTTTAAGCGAACAATGAAGGCATACAAATATTGAAGAATGTTCGGAAATATTCGGCCTGGAGGCAAACGTAAATTGGAATACTTCTGAGGCGTGCATATACAAACTTGGGCTTGTCGTGATTGCAAGTTTATGTTAAAAATATCCCTTTATTTTTCTAGTGATTTATTTCGCAAGGTCCGAATTAAAGTCAAATTGAAATTCCAGGATGAATTTTTGGTCGTATCGATACTAAAAGAAACGGTTCACATCTACGAAACCGTTTGAGTGCCGGTGATGTAAGTCACAGCAGGTGCCGAAGTATGTGCAGCTTCAAAATTGTTAATATCGCTCATGTTGCACTTCGATTGTTGATTTTTTTGGGACTTTTTCTAGACCATCAATAAGGGCAGGAATATTTTTTCCAAGGGTAGCATCCATCACTTTCCCGTTATCCGATTCGTGGGCGTTTGCCGATGTTGGAGCCGTACCCGTCGTGGACGCAACGTTAACGGGTGTAACGTTAGTAGTTTTTTGGTCCTTGCGGAAATGCATATAGGCTGACGCGATTGCTCCTACAGTACCGACAACGATGGTGAGCCATTTTACTGTTGCGTTGAACTTGAGACCTCTGAAAATTAAATCAAAAGAGACATATTGTATGAACCGCTTCCGTTAAGGAATACAATTTTGACACGTACAAGAACAATTGATATTTCAGCTGGTTGGTCCATGTTTTGTTCAGCGACGCACCTTCCTCGGCCCAAAACATTGGTAACACCAGTTGGGGTAACTGGTCAAACAATTCATGCCCGTGAATGGGACCAAAATCCATGCTGAACTGTAAACGTTTCGCTGCCGAAACCGGACTTCCCGTGAACTGTTAAAAAAGCCATAGTTCTGCGTTTATCGTCCGTGTTTTTGATCACTGGACCGTTGCGTGACGCGACCACTTCACGTAACTTACTAGTTCGAAATGTATGTACACATCGTGATCTTCTTTGTTCGGTTCCAGTCCATCGACGGCCTGAATGAGCTTCGGATCGGCTCCATAAAAGTGCGGCTTGGAAGCAATAATTGGTCCACCGAGACACGGCGATAAGTCCATCGTTCCCTTCGGAGGACAATCATCGGGCGGGTCGCGACAAAAGCAATGATTGTGGGGCTCGTTCTGAAATTATGATTTGCTCTTAAACGCCGTTACCGTTGCATCATATGCTAATACCTTGAGATCTCCAAAGTCGAGCTCAAAATAACTCATGGGCAGGCCTGCATATTTGGATTTGTGTACATAGTGAGCACCAATCGAGCGGCATATTTCTGGCGACCAAGCCCAGAGTTTATCCTGCTTGGAGAGAAATGGAGGGAAGATTGTCGAGTCCGTGCCGATGTACTGGTTGCACTCATCTCCATCCCAGATATCCATTTCCGGTTCATCATTGTACGAAATTACACGGCCCACGTCGCGAATGTTCTTTGCGCCTCGGTAAACAACCCACCTGCCCGCATCAGTGTGATTACGCTGCCAGTTGCCATCAAATCATAATTTGTGAAATTCAATCTCCTTTGCATTAAATTTGATAGCTTCTTACCAATCCGAACAAGGAAAACTTAAAGTGAGTCTCGTTGTGTGGGCTAAGCGCTCCCTCAGAGTCCATGCCACTGCAGAGCGCTTTAGCGGCAAAGTCACTGCTGCTACAGTCGATTAGTATTCCGTCAAACAGTAGATCCATGATGCGCACCTTGAGAAACGCTGATTCCAAGGGCTCGAACATTATGTTAACGCCTTTTGTCACTAGTGGCATCATTGCTTCGCGGTCGCGTTGTACACTTAGTAGAACGCTCATCATCAGTGGATGTGGAACTGTGACGATTTCATCGCCAGTCAGAGCAGACAGGTCCGGGCGAAATATCCAAGTATTGCGCAATGTGAACGTAAGTGTATCCTCTTCATCATTATCGACCGCGTCAAACTTTTCTTTCCATTCTCTGCTCAGAAGATATACAAAAGTTATCGTTTGTCGCGTAAAATTATACACATAGTATAACAAAAGGCTTTAGATTCGTGATGCTAGTTGGATAACCATTTATTACATCTAACATATTGTTAACTCGTACGTGCAGCAGCTGATTTTAATTTACGCTTACATACAATAAGCATTTAGGATAGCTACTTGATTGTATTAAAGGGTCTTTTACTTGGTCAAAACTTCATAATTAAACTTTAAGAAGAGTTCACTTCCCAACTGCAAAATTCCCGACATGTAACCATGCTGCGTACACGTTTAGTCCACTGTCCAAACTGCATACATTTTACGAACTATATCATCTTTCTTGTAATGTTTGCAAGCTTATGAAACCTTTATGAATTGCAGAAACGACGATGATTTAAAAGCAATTGACAGATTTGATGAAAATTAGAGTGCATCAAATTGATTTACGAACAAACTAATGTGCAAATGAGGCAAATTTATACTTACTCAAAATATAGAGGACCAATATCTTTTACTCTTGGTTTTCCACCACGCATAACTTGCTCTGGATTAGTCACGTTGAATATGTGTAGCTTAAAGTCCAACGGAAAAGGAATTTTTTCGAACATACCTCGCATCTGAGTTCCTGGTTTCAGCAGCACATTCTGAAAACCATTCATTTAAATTTACCGTTTAAGCTGAGGTACTCTTTAATCCATTTAAGCCAACGAATATTACCAACTATACTTCTAGGTCTATACTATCTTTTGTCGCGTTTTGGAAAGACTATCATCTGACACACTTCTGAATAAAAAATTGTTTGCTGAATGTATCTAACAAATAGCAAATCTACAAGTGTAAAAATTTTATGAAACTTTTATACAACAGTTCAAATTAGCGCGTTACAATTGGTATGGTAATTGGTTGTAACAACTGGGTGCCAAGTTTGTGTCAAACCGTTTTTAATAAATGAAAATGAAGATCAGCAAACAGAATTTGCTACACTCGTAGTTCGGAAGGACAGCAGATGTGATTGAAATGGAAAAAAGTTCTGTCAATTTTGATAGTTTTATTAACGTGCATCTTCAGGAACGACAGGCGCGACAGTGCTGTTGTACTGTAAATACGACATACCTGTTTTATCATTAATCGAAGTATTGCTGGGAAAATTCCGTAGCTGAACACTAGTCCCCCAATGAGGATACAAACACAAATCATTCCTATCTTCTTGAAATTTCGTTCTTTGAAATCCATTTTGACGTACGTTTTTGGACTGCTTCAGATAATTTAGTTTGATCTTTGGCAGCGCCCTAAAAATGATATGTCTAGTTAACACAGTACTTAACAGTATTAGTTTCCTGTTCCATCAATTCAAAACTAGACTCATCATGTTCGTTTGTTCTTTATGTGTGGCAGTTTAAGCTGAATAGTTGGTTTTGCTTATGCACAGTTAACTTAAATTATGTATTTTGTTTAATCTTCTCGTTTTAGATATAAATTGCTCCCGACGTATTTGCGGTAATAATGGCGATACACAGCTTGTTAATGTTAAAGCCTTTTCAATTAACTAAACATGATTTTCTCAAACATCACTGTTAAACTGGTTACTGGTTGCACCATAGCTCTTGATTACGTTCGCCACCGTCAACTACTTAACGACAACTGATCGGAACAACCCAAAGCGAAGCTTTTCAGAACCTTGAAATAGACTCAAAGATGTGGGATCGATTGATTCGCAAAATCTGTTTTCCAATATCATCCACTTCCGTTGAGCTGGTAACGATGATCCAGTATTTTTGCAACTACTCAACCCAAGGTAAAGCTAAGTAGGTGGGACCAAGTGTGAATCAAATAATGATGGAGAAATAAGGCGAGGAAATACCGTCATGCGTTTTCCCACTATCAGTCTTGCAAATCGTTGTACCCTTTGCTTCCTTCCAGTAGTGCAGATTTGCTATCGATTTCATATCTGAAAAATGTTCAAGAAGCTTGCGAAGGATTTTTGCCGCCTGGCGGAAACAGCTGGGAAACAATCGTACTGAAGCGTTGGTCAGTGCGAAATTAGAAATAAATAATGATAATTGTGGGTAATTAGCACAAACCCCCTTCACGAACGTGGTGTGGAACACATCATGGCCACAACGGAGCTTCCCACTGGTGAAACACATAACGTTTATTGCTATACTTTTGAAGTTTGAATATGGAATTATTCTTAACTTTGATGTTTAACACAAAGATTTCCCTACGTACATGTTCAAAACAAAATATGTACCAAGTGAACATTTACAAAGTGTTGAATACGTTTCGTTTTTTGGCAATGTTTTCGTTGTATGAAACTATGTAACTTCTTTGTATTTTAAACTTCATTGCACTGTATTGTGAACAATGTTGCACAGCTGTAGAATTTTTAGTAAAATTGGGAAAATAAAAGCGGATTCAAATGTGTAATTTGAATAATCAGTTTAAAGTTTTTGGTGGTATTTTTATCATTCTCCTTCAAATTAAACTTTGCTAAGCATACCCAATTACGCTACATACTAATTTCAATTTACGCTACATACTAATTCTCTATTTTTTTGTTTCAGAAACAAATTTGGATTCAACTAATGAAAAACAATCTTTTCGGCGCTAGGGATTCGGCCATTCGAGACGAACATTCGGGAGAATCAGCTGAGAAGCATACACGTGCTGAAACAGTTTTTCTTCACCGGAAAACTGGCACATGACGCCTTTTTCACTTTAACCTTCAACATTTTTTTTTTTGCTACGTTTGCACCTCTTCGCAAGATCATAAATATATGATAAGAAACTCTCCGTGACCCTGTATGCAATGTAGCGTATTTAGATGTTAAGGTAAAAGATAGTTGAACAGTGTGACCCCGAAACGTTGGTGTCGTTGATCGTAGAATTAATTTCCAGGATTCAAGACTCTGCTATTCTTCTTGCGCTCTAAATATATAAATGCACTCAGAATATTACAGTATAAATAACACTTTCTTCGTTGTTTCCATGTTTCTGGCACATAATTTACACATTCATTATTGCTTTATTTTTCAATTCTGATTTACAGCTACACACATTTCTATTGTAGATGGTTGTGTTATATAGTTGATGACATATCTAACCAAACGAAAACGAATCATGAAGACACACATTCTCCAACGATTTTAACGAAAGAAGGCAAAAAACTCAAGTCTAGGAACGATTGAACAGGACAACCAGGACCTTTCAAAAGCGACGTTTTACGAACGGGCACTTTGTAAAGTACGCAACGAAAGCGGATAATTTCATTTCGGGCAAAAAAAACAAGGGACAAACCGCAACGTGCTAATATAATGCACAATGAAACACAACCATATTCCAAAGAATCTGATGGTTCATTGTGTTTCAAGAAATTCAATTTCTCAAATGCAATAGTACCAAGTTGTCGTCGTCGTGTTGGATTATTTGGATTATTGTGGCGGTCCAGTCGAAAAACATGCCATGAAACCAAAATCGAAGAACCTCGCTAAAAAAACATGGTACAAAGCTGCATACTTTCTTCGTTTGTTCTTCTTCAGCACTAAGTATGCCAATGACTACAGACGTTTGTATTCTAGCGAAACCGTTGGTCCTGTCCATAGAAAAAAAAACATATAACACAGCATGGGCTGGGCGAAGTGGCCAGAATGTTTTTATTTTACCGAGTATTTTTTCAAGTAACACCAAGTGAGTGTATAGACCGTCTCCTTTACATTAAAACCAACCAACGTAACTACGAAGTAACGTAGCGATGCTTGAAATTACAAACGGGCTTCTTGTCCCGGTGTAAAGCTCAATGTTGTCGAAAATAATTGAAATAAACGTCTAAACCATTGTCATCGGAAGAGCAATGACCTACATTTAAAGCTTAGCCCCACAGGTAGGTCAATGAGAGTAAACTGGTCCCAAGTTTATCGAGCATTGTAGACACTAAGGAGCGCAGTGCCGCCGCCGGTGCTGCAATCGCTTACTATCCGGCGGCTGCTGTTGCACTCAATAACTGCAAAAGCGACTGAACGCCTGCAGCTAGTGCACGAGCATGGGCGTCGGAGCATGGGCGATGACGAAGCACGTGCACGATAGCAATTGCTATGTAGCTGCAGTGAAACGCACGCTGAAAGGTCGCGCACCCAGCTTGCACTTCGGATCACCGCTTTCATACGTAAGCATGGTGCGTGCAGCAAACCAAAATCCCGTTGACGGGTGTCTGTGGTCTCCAAAACGTTCTCCCGCGGCAGTGACTGCCCTAGCGGTGCGTGCAGTTTAGATCCGTTGGTCAATCGTTGCCCTTTCGAAACAAATTCTCCGAACCTTTGTCGGTCTCATCGTTCGAGGCGATATCCTTCGCGTGTTGTCGCGCGATCTCGGCGCGGCGTCTGGCCATATTCGGCTGATTGAGTTACGCGGGACAAATTGTTTTTTAATTGTTGTAACACTTCATTACAGCCGAAAGCAACGGCGATGATTCTACCAACGTCCTGCCACCCTTACATCGGTACGATCGGCCATTCTGACACGATCAAGCGATCGACCGATCTGATTGCGTAGAAAAATTAGATCGCCAGCTCCATATGCGTCGAAAATGTGAAAGGATCAAATGTCACTGCCGGCACCCCGCTCTCTTTCGGTTCTGTATCAAAACGCGCATTAATGCTGCCAAGCTTTTGGGCTTGTTTTGAAGAACCAGCTCTCGTTGGCGGGCTCCGAAAGAGAATATATTGCGCAAATGCTTGGTAAAGCACTCTTTGACTGCCCGTGAAGTTCCAAATACTTATGCTCTGGCCCCACAGTGCTCCAACGAGGCTCGACCGCTTTCCTTCTTGCGTATCTCGCAAGCGTATCACGCCCCAACAGCGGCCGGGGCAAGAACCAGTTTTACCGCGTGTTGGACCAAGTAGTGCGCCCAGCCCACGATTTGCTGTTTCGATTCGCTTTTAATCCAAAAACAGTTATATGGGTGAATGCGCACTTGCCACGTCGGTTCCAGTAGCCAATGTGGTACGATTTGTTTGTCTTCCTTTACGCTGAACGAGAGCATTGTTTACCATCAGGTCCTAGCACTATGCTAAAACTTCAAAATTCTGAAACAAGCGTTTTCAGGTGTCGATAAACTTTTTTTCTCATACTGCTCTTTTCCTATGAAAAGGATCTATTGATTTTAAGGCCTTTGTTCGAGGTTGCAAATGGAAGTTTTTCCTACGATAAACCGTACAACCTGTTGCCCGTATACGGTGCTTCCTTTTCTGTAGGTGTTATACTTCCATTGCATAACCGCTAATGACTAGCGACAGCAAGGTTTTGTTGTGCGTGTCACTAGATTCGTTGCGAAACCATGTTTCCAAACTCACAGACCCACTCGTAGATTAGCTACCAGAAACTGATCACTGAAGCTATTTATCGGATGTCAATCAAGCGGTAAGAAAAAGGAAAAATCATCCAACGGTGCACGCCAAAGGCCTGGACACACTGGCGTTACACCGGCCGTAATCAGAAGTCAATAAAACTCACCGGGCATTGCATCGTCCTTTTCCCTTGGCAGGCGGCAAGAAAAAAAAACGGTTGCATCGCGATGCATCAGCCGCGGGTCCGAATGCGTAAACACACTGCAACCCGCGGTTGTGCCCGGCAAAGACGCTCGAAGACAGCGTTCGTTCCAAGTGCGGCGCTTTTATTATTCTTGTTTTGCTTGAAACTCTTAATAAGGAGCGCCGGAGCCGTGATGGAGGTCGCGGTGCTCCGCGAACGTGTTTCGTGAACCGACAGATCTTATGAAGCTGATTGATGCTTTACCCGGTCCACAATGTTATAAGGTCAATGTCATCCTGCTAGCCGATCCTGGTCGGCGTTTTGGTAATGGCGCCCGCTGCAGCAGCAAAAGCGGGTTTTTGTCGCAAAGTCACACAATGCATACACGTGCTTTGTCCATACGCAACGTACCTCCCAAACAGAGCATACACTAAATCGGTGTTTACTCCATGACGCTGTACGACGAAGTGGAAAAATCTCACGATCGATTGATTGCGAATGCTATGTGCGTACACTTGCAATGGCCTTATACGTTCGATATCAGACAGTCAGTCATCAGTCGACAATCTAACAGAAATCAAACTAAGCAACTAGAAGATTGAACTAAGTCAGCTTTCCTACATTCTTTACCGAAATGCTCTGCACTGCTCTGGCACATTTACCATTCAGAAACTAAAGATTGCCGCATTAGAACATGTATGTAAAGATCACCATGTCGCACTAAATATCTCAAATAATATAGAGTTTATAAGAGTGAGCTATATAATTTATACTCACCCAGACCATCATCAAGATTTATGGTTCTTTCTCTATTAAAATATATCCCGAGCATGCTATTTCATTCTGAGCCAGTTCAATGCATTCTAACATGAATGGCGTGAGATTTAGACTAACTTTCGCTTTCGTGCAAAAGCCACATACGACATGGGGCATACATATTAAGACTCTTTTGCAATTTCACCAGCTCCTTAGCCCAGTGGCCCAGTGACAGTCCGTACGGGTCGATAGTACACGAACTCGTGGGAAGCGAAGCTAATTGAACTGGGGCGCAAATGCAGCAACATCACCTGTATCGGATACGTTAGGCGGTTCCCTTCTGTTCAATGTTCATTACCTCTAAACACAGATTTATCACGCTGCACACCAGTGCGTGCCGATTTCTGGCCGATGTCACCTGCCACCGGGCCAGACAGGGCCAGACAGGGCGCTGCTGGTGGGGAATCTGCAGACGGTAGACCGGTGTGCAATCGCAAGACCTGCTACTTTCATGACCTGTCCCTTTCCATCGATCGTATTCGGACCTCCGCCGAGGCTCGGTGACACTCGCCAGATAGAGCGATCCTCGCAGCGCCCAAGGTGTAACAGTTTTGGGGCGTGTTTGGGGCACACGGTGCGTAGTATATAAGGACCGATCAGCAGCCGCAGACCGTACCATAAATCTCACAAAGTTCACGAACCTAGTTCAAACCAACCGTGTCTGCGCAAGTGCTCCGTAGTGTCAGTGATCTGTGTCGGCTGCAAAATGAAGTTCTTGGTGAGTTGGTGAGCGACACGCAGTCGAGCAGCATAGTGATCTTAGTTCAACATAAACGCAAACTCGGGAAACAAACATAGCGACCCGATTCCGGATAGTGCTGGAATTGAATTTGAATGAGCAAGCCACGTGACGCGCGGTGATCATGTTTCGATTCCTTCCAGGCTGTTGCTGTCTTTGTACTCGTCGCCTCCGTCTGCGCCGAGGAGCAAGCAATGGAATCGATGAAGTCCAAGCGGGGCGTCCACCTGGGATTCGGCTACCATCATGCTCCAGCCGTTGTATCCCATTCATATGTCGCTCCCGCTCCAGTGTATGCTCATTCCGCTCCGCTGGTCGCGGCTCCTGTTGCATACCACGCTCCGATCGCCAAAACCTATGTAGCCCACGCTCCGGTAGTGCATCATCATCACCTCGCCGCCTACCATGCTCCGTTGGCCGTTGCCCACGCCCCAGTGTACCACCACGGCGCCGTCTACTCCACTCTGCACGGTCGCTAAGCGGAATAACGGACCGGCCGCCCAACGGCAATCTCTAAGAGTATGCGTGTGTGCTTTCTTTAGCTCAATAAAAACCGTTTAAAACTATCCCACCACCTGTCGCTCGACATTATGAATTTGTTCGCATCCTCCGAATTTTACGTCCCACATTAGGAGTTCTGTTCCGAAAGTTCCAGTAAAGTTGCATTTATTAACATTAGATAATAAGGTGAAGTGGTGCGAAAGGTGAAATTTGAAGCAAAATAGTAGTGCACAATGATGTTTCGTGTGTTGTAGCATAATTCGCTAATCGCATCAAAAGTTGAATAAAGGGGAAGTACTGTTGTTTTAATATGAAAATGTTAAAACGCAAAACAACGTTGTTGGAGGTAGGGGTATGATTTTTTTAGAAACCGTGGGATGCAGGATTCGTTTTCCTTGTCCTCTGGGGATGGGATGAACGGGACGGGATGGGAAAATTGTTTCATTTATTTCTTGAAATTTTGACGTTAAAGTTTTGTGTTGTGGTGGTCAGTCAGTCATTGCTGACAAACATTTGTGGAAAGAATTTCCAGGCTAGTAAAACGTAACAAGTTTGAACCGTTCCTGAACTGAGTTATCGTGGGTAATGCGTTCAACAGCGCAAGCTGGATTGAATTACCGGTGGTGTTACACAAGACGCGGGTTTTGTACTATTTATGCGCTGTACTCAAGATCTGCTATGGGGAACGGAGGCTGCTAAATGACACCGCATCAGGATCTTACTGCAAGTAATAGCAGAATTTCCCGAGGATCCCATTCTCGGACTGATCCTGTGAAACGTAATGTATGATGGGGTTTTCTGACTGAAGGCTAAGGTTGTTGAGTTTCCATATGATATCATCTGCATCCTAAGGATGACAGGTGCCCTGTCCCTGAAAGAAATGTAGTTGGACATGGCGTTGACAATCGACAGTATTGATGCTTGGGAAAGGTCTGCAGCTCGCACATAATAAAATTGAGGTGATGGCTGTTGTCAATCTGAGAGTTGTTGTTTAGGATGCACATTGGCATGATTTGCGTGCGTGTAATTACACTTGCACCTGTTCTCTCTTTGTATCCCAAGCGAACACCTCTAAAGCCAAGAGTCTTATCAAATTGATACATCAAAATACAGACCACATGTTTTGTTTTGAGACACCTTAATTAAATTGGTTTACTTGATTACGTACGTGCACTGTGCACCCTTAGCCAACGGGGATGATATCCGTCGTGGGCTGCTGTTTCCTTCTCTCCTTGTTTAATCTCGACTTCCTTCATTTTCCGAACGAGACATTACTTATCTGAACCTTCGGCTATGCATCTGCTGCGATTTTGTAACGTATACCAATTCGAGAACGCACGCACGAGACTTCGGTATGAGCTACTCCTCATAGTACTCATCTACGATGTCAAAGTTTAACAGTACTAATTCCAAAGAGTTGCTTCGACTATCCGCTCCAAGAAGAACAGGAGCTCGATTTGTCACAGATTTTCTTTTGCCGCCGTGCCGTTGTTCACATTCAAATTACGAGACTCTGCCAAACAGACGCATACAAACGGGGAAACCAAAGATTCTACTGCAATTGGTTACTCCATCTGTACTCAACACCCCAGATGGAACGACGCCAAGGTCAACTTCAATCACTAAGCACTTGGTAAAAGACCGATGAATCAAGTACCCGCGGGGAGTTTTCAATTATCAATCACACCAGGCGGTTTCCAGGCGAAAAAGAAGACATTGCTCACCGGGTTTTAATGAATTACCAGGTTGTGGTGCAGTGAATTCTTGCAAGGAGTACTATTTGGGTATTTTGAGACGATTGTGTAAATCAATCCGTCAAAACCGCAAGGGCGAACAACTCGTGGATCTTTTACCACAATAACGTACCGTCACACAATTTCATCATTATCCGGGAGTTTTTTCTCTAAAAACAACGCAAACACCGTCCTACAAACACGGAAATCGCCTGATTTGGCATCCTGGGACTTGTTCTAATGGTCTAATGGAGATACCAAGTGTAGTGTTGCGAACGCAGCATTCATTTCCATCACAAGAACTAGCCCACGGGAAATGGAAACGCGCATCGTTCCCATCCCATAGAAAACCCATAAATAACCAGGCCATAAATGTCTCTCGGGAAGACTCAGAACAGGATCTAACTAAAAAGTAATGTTAAACAGACGTCGCTAGAACGGGAATTTACATGTAAAGCATGTCAGACGCACATCTGGAAGCACTTGCTCACGAAGGCAGGGATAGAAGAATCCTAGAACAAGCACGATGCGCGCAGGATCAGCGACGCACTTGAAACATGAGTCAATCACGAAGGCAGGAATAATGAAAATCCTGAGTCCAACGTACGGTTCATCGCGTCCGGAACGTGTGAGGATGAAGGTCGTTTGGACGGTAGATTGTAAGTGTGAGAAGAGGATTGCGGGACAAACTCGCGTACGGCGAGCCCCGCAGGCCATGTACTCGGAGTGAGTGCTTTCTCACGTAGGGCTGCCTCGATTCTCACCTTGAACGAGATGAAACTCATCAACTCGCGATTGCTTCCTTTCCGCAGCCGATAGGGCCGTGTTGAGGCCAAGCTGGAGACCTGCATTCTTAAACGCCTTTGAGCGCGGGTTCTTCAAGACGTTCGTGCACCCGATACAGCTCCATTGGAGATTTATATGCCGCTTCACCTCCTGGATCAGCGGCAGAGGAACTTGGGAGCATTCGTCATGAACTAAGGCGTCACAATAGACGCAGCAGATCGTAGGGCATTCAGCTTCGAGCGCCTGCGCACAAGCATAACAAAGTGAGGCCATATTGTAAGCAAACACTTGGCGCCAATGAAGAGTCTTCTAGTGCACAGGCGGGGCACGATTCACGATCGAAAGAGGTGTGAAATGGGAATGAAAAAGCACTACCGAGGTATCGGAATCACCGGGAAACCTTAGCGCAGATAGGACACTACGTGGGTTTAAACGAAAACTCGAAAAACTGGGAAGAAACGGGAAAATTTCACGGAGCGTGATCGAAGCGCGTATGATCAACTTGACAGTTTGTTGTTTTGAGTAGACTAATTTTATCCGCGCGACACTAACTTCGAACTACGACTAAGTGCGAATCAAAAAGTACTCGTGCGGCGATCTCCACATTAATTAAAAGAAACACTGAACTAAAAACTCAACCAACCGTCCTACAAACACGGAAATCGCCTGATTTGGCATCCTGGGACTTGTTCTAATGGTCTAATGGAGATACCAGATGTAGAGTTCAAAAAAATGTCTTGAGGAGTGGCTCAAGCGCATTAGTGCGTTGCTGTCCATGGGTACTACTTTGAAGGAAACGATATCGACTGTGAACAATAAACATATATCGCACACTTTAGAAATGAATTCCGGGATCTTGTAGTAGAAGGTAGTATTTAATATAAGGTTTTTCGAAGTATGGCGTTGTCGTTCCATGGCAATTAAATCATGGTGCTCATTCTTTTAATCAATAGTAACACCGGAATAAGATGACTAAAATAACACTCGATTGTGTGTCGCCTATCTTCACGCTCGCTCTTATCGAATTTCAACCGAGATATTTCTTCAGTCCCAGCAAACCAAGCCCGTGGTGGTGTCCTGTGTATACTTTTTGGAGCGTTATTCCTCCGCCATAAACTTTACCGTAAGACGGCAAGAACCCACCATACCCGTAGGCTGGCAATGGGGCTACTGGAGCGGGTACTACCACAGGATGCGGGACTGCAACCGGATGCGGGACTGCAACGGGCTGCGGCACTGCAACAGGATGTGGCACCGGAATTGGCTGAGGGACCGGGTATGGCTGTGGTACGGGGACACCGACCGTTCTTCAAAGAAAATTATATATGTAAAAATTATATTCAACAGTGACCAAGTGACAGGATTGTTGTTACCTCGTAACAGTAACTGGGTATGGTTGAGGCACCGGAACCGCAACTGGATGTGGAATACGGACAGGAACAGCAACCGGGTGTGGCACAGGAACTGGCCGATCGACCGGTACGTGCACAGGATAAGGCTGGTGTACTGTTGTCACAATATTCCGTGTGACAGTAGGTGTCAGGGCAATGGGTGGAGGAGCAGCGGCAATCACAGGGCCAGGAGCAGGAAGAAACGGAAGCGGGCCAGGAGATGGAAGCGCTGGAAGAGCTGGAAACGCTGGGAGAGCTGGGACAGCTGGGAGAGCTGGAAGAGCCGGCAAAGCGGCACCTCCAAATCCAGAAGGAATACTAATTGGTCCCCCTAGACCGATAGGATCGATCGAGCTCCCATATGGCGCTCCAAATGGTGCCCCCAATTCTAGGCCGAGGCCATAGCCATGCCCATGCTCAAGGGCTCTTTTCTGATGTACTTTACCTTCCTGCTGTGCCGCACCATTGACTCTAGCAATGGCCAGGAATAAGAGAGCATAGAACACCTAGAATAAAACAACGTGAAACACAATGCAACACCGCTTCAGTAAGTGCACACTTTGTACAAGGGTTGAGATTTCAACAATAATTACTATCGTGGTCTTCATGACTCCGGGATCAATCACTCCTTGCTCTGGTTCGGACCTACTAAACTCCACGAACTGTGCTACTGATCTACTGACGAGTCTATCACGTCTGGTTATTTTTATAGCAAATTCAACATGCACCTTAAACGCGGAAATAACGTTCCATCTCCAGTGGACTAAAATCTGTGTCGAATCCGGCGCGTTGCTCCCTTACTCCCTTTTGGATACTGTTGGACATTTCATTGAAGAAGTTGGCTATGGTTCCTCTGAATCTTATTCGGAGCAGTCCGTGTCATAACCGCTCCAATTAAGTGTATTTCATCATCCGCTTGCTAGCCCATTTTTGAGCATCCCAGCACTATCCACTGTCTAGACGACTCCGGCAGCTGTCCACGAGATTCGAGTTTGAGTTTCGCTGTCCGCCGGGAGGTATGGGAATGGTTGCCCATCTATCTGACCGGCAGAAACGTATCGCGGTGAGACTACCGGCTTTACGTACCATATCTGTGCACCATCGCAAAACCCTTGTACGGCACAACGCCCTATACCAAAGAAGCAAGTGCACCTAAAGAAATTTCTACTCTAAACTGGAAGGCAACACGATGCATAACATATAACATAACATAACAAAATTTGACACTTAACCGGTAAGCATGTGTTAATATAATAAAAATGTATAGTTAGAATTAAAAAAACTTCACAAATAAGAACTTACATTATTCTTACGTTTGCAAACAAACGCTCGTTGTTACGTGTTTTGTGTTATGTTTTACAAAGTCCGCTGAGCCACAAAGCTTTTGACACATGCTTACCGATTAAGTGTCAAATTTTGTTATGTTATGTTATGTTATGTTATATGTTATGCAACGTGTGGCACCACAGATAGACGTGGGGTGTTGTGTCACGCAGCTCTCCACTAGGAGACCGGACGAATCGAGTGCTCCACTGGAATGGTGAAGCTTAATTTTTCTAGACCCTGGAGTCCCGGAGTACATGGTATGGTTGTTTTTTCTTGAATAGCATGCGTGTTTCAATGATCTCAGATCTCACAGAGTGATCAGGAGAAACCTACAAAGTAACCCAGCGTGCCTTACGTGTACTGATCAAATCCATTGCACGAATATCAAACTTTTGAGTATCCAACTTTTATTAAACGTTTTTTAAGTTATCAACTGTTTAGTTGGATCGTCCATAGATCATCCGTCTGCGCTGCATCGAATTATCGGATGTCATTCGAATATTTGACAGTTATGTTTTTATTATTATATTTTGATTACAAATTAATATTGAAGCGGACGTTTGCATTCCTCATTACCTGATTTCAAAGTCAAATTGGCAGAAATAACAATGCTAGCCCGTAATATGAAAGCATGGATACATTATGAATGTCCTAATACATTTTGGTTGAAAATGATTAACGCACACCAAACACCTGTAGTTGTTTCGCAATTAATCACTACGAAATAAATCACTTTGATTCACACGAATCTTCCCCCACCCGACGACCGGTAATACATCTACCCTTTGGGCAGTGAAAGTCTCCTTAGCTTTCTTATAGCAGCGGCATGGCCCAACGAATAGCTTTGACAACTTGGTAGCTGCTTAGTATTTCTAGGCGCGCGTTTTATGCATTCCGTTCACCTTCTACAGATATCGCACCGGGTCAGGTGTGTCTCATGCGTTGTCATCATAATCGCACGTTCGATAAGCACCTGATTTTCAAACCTATTACTTGTGCAGGGCTTTCACAGTGTACCTGTACACGATTACAACATCATAACTGTTAAATTTAACGGGTGCCTATGGCATACACTTCCTATTTCCTTTCTAAGTGCTTTTCAATAAGACGTTTTTATTCTCATCTAAAAGTGACTGAAAAATTTTACTTGTTGTCAACTATCACATTTGATTCATCCTAAAAACCACCGGTTTAAAATATAAAACATCCAATAAAATTGAATTATTAAGTGGTGTTGGAGAGATGAATGTTGAACCACGAAACGTTAGGGATCCAGTTCATGAATATTAATTTTTTATTGACACATTCCATTGACATTTCGCATTTTTTATTTTTAAATTAACTTTACGAAAGATCTTTTCATTGGTTGTGTTTTCCTTACCACAATGATTCAGTGTCCGAGAAACATGACCACACATCAGAATGGCAGTGGAAAAGCACGGCAAGCAAACAAATTAAATTCAATCAAAATATTTGTTCAACTATCATTCTTTTTGTGCTATGTGGGATTTCTATTTTTTCTTTTTGTGCTCGTTTATTGATGTGCATACTCTAGTCGAAACTGTACTGTTTAATTAGTGTTCGCCAACTTTTGATGTATTATATCAATGCCATGTTCCTTCTGATATCTCCTTTATCTGTGTTATTATTAATAAACAACAACATTGCTAAAGAGGTATGTATTGGTAAAAAAAATTGTAGTCCTAGCTTCGCAATAAGGTATGGTATAAATTTGCTCTCTTGAGTAGTCTTTATTATTCATCAGCAGCACATTGTTTAAAAAAAAGATGTCCCGTCGAGTTGTTTAGTTGATACAAAACGATGAAGTTATATGAGAAGAAAATGTTTTTTTAATGAACAAAAATTATGTTCCAATCTTTTATTAATCTAAGCGCTTTTTCGACGAGTATCGTGTTCTAAAATCTGTACGAATCTCAACGAGGAGTATGAAGATAAGTAGTTTTATTATTCACTATTCTGCTTCAACTAGCAAGCGTAGTTAAGCGCAAACGTTATCAAACGCTCGACTATGTGATTGTTACCCAAACTTATTAAATAATACAAACCGCTTTCTAAGAATTGAGCACGCTGTCTTATGTACAATAGACACGACTTTGACCGTGGAATGCCTAAGGCATCCGGTACACCAAATGCAAAACGCTGATCTTATTCATGAGGTCTCTTGCTTCAAATACAATTTAAGATATTCAGTAACAAATGACATTTCCCACGTAACAACTCCAACGTTGTAAGTGCTATTGATATAACCTAAGATGGTTCACGCAGAAATAAATAGTAAGAAGCGTGAGTTTAAAACCCGTTAGCCACATTTTACATTTATGCGAACATTTATCTATGAAAAGTATGCACAGTATCGCATCTATGGTAATACAGTAAAACAAACAAACACAAACAACAACGAGACAGTGCAATAGAAAAGTAATCTAGTAGAGATTGTACAACTGTTTTGTGCGAACTAGCGGGAAAAACAGGTCTTTTCCCCATTGTATCTAGGTCAGTTTACAAAGACTAAGCTTAAAGTAGTCTTAAATAAGTTTTTAATAGTAAACAAGCAGATTTATTCGGTTAAGCTTCCCTTGTTTGAATTATAAAAAATGAATAAACAGAACAATAATTTAATGAATAAATAGATTGTAGATTCAGCAACGGAAAGACATATCATCCCATAAGTTCTAATTACGGTCATAGATAACATTGTCGATCATTTAACATTGTTTGTCAACTTATTCTAACTTAACGAGATCATTATCATGACATTGGCAGCTAGCACTACCAAACAGTATCGCAATATCGAATGCAAAATCATTGCAATAGAAACAGGTCAAGTGTACGTGTACGAAACATCCGCCATTAACGATTGAACAATACAGCACCATGGGAACTTTCTTACCAAGTCCAAATATAATGTTGTATACGTTGCACAATCATTACCAAGCAGTAATTGGAATACACGATAGTTTCGCACTATCCATGAATTGGTCGAAACGCACGCAATTTCACCTGATGTAATTCAACTGTCTGTTGGAAACGACTGATAGATAGAGTTGCGTTCAATTTCGGACAACTCGGAATAATTAACATACCATCCGACTCAGGCCCTCATGGGTGTTCCAGCGTGGCGATCTATTACGGCCAGTTTGATACTCCAGGGAAGCGCTGCTAATCAGTTCCCTTCTCACCTGTAGACTCTGCCAGGTACACTCACGATTTTCGCCTTGCCCTCGAAAGCAATGGCAGCAGGAAAAAATATGTCACAAACATTTAAACAATGTTATTGTCGCCAAAAAGCCCCATTCCCCTAAAGATGCCCCACCTATGATCACGTTCATCAATACAGGCACATTCCGAAGCAAATTACTACACCGCTTCACTGTCGAAACGCAAATAGTGTCCAAATGTACTACGCCTGGAGGGAGGTACCATCTCTATAAGATTTGAAGCAATCGATGGAAAACAATCACTTAACGATTGAACGTTCAAATTTAAAGGTGGACTGCCAGAAGAAACCCGCGATAACATTTGATACAAAGTGCGCTCGGTGTTCGCATGTTGCTACTTTGTGTATAGTTGAAAAAGCAACATTTCCTTTGCTCGTGTGCTAGTGTGTCATAAAATACTTTTATTAAAAAATTACAAAAGTTTGTTCGTCAAGTCAATTGACAAAAACACAAACAAAGTTTGCACACGGTTATCAACCAACATACACGTGAACGTGAAACAACACAGATCGTGAACAGTAGGTGCCGGCAGACCAGAAAGAATACAAACTGAATCATCACGTGCGCAAAGTTTTCTGTTGTAATCATCGTCAGTTCTAAAGCGCGATTTCGCTGACAACACGAAAGAAAGTGAATTGCGCTTAACCAACGTCTCATAACTACCACGCTGAACGATTGTTATTCGAAGACAGTGACACAATTCCACAAGCGGACCAAACAAGCCTGGAAATGAAAGTTTTGGTACGTGGTAAAGCATTTTGATGTACTCGGTCTAAAAATAATTCCAAATCTGCAACGAATTGTGATTTAATAATTTCTTGAACTGTTGTCAGCCCTGACTCGGTTTATTTACATTTTCCTTCATGTTCCACTCGCTACATGGATTCAATTTTGGCAAGTTATTTCTACCAGTGAGCTTATTACTCATCGCATCATTTTAAATCCTACAGTAAACTCAAACTGCTGAACAAGAGCCCATACGGCACGAGATTTATACAAAATCATTACTGCGTAACTGAAAATCATTCATACGACATGGGCTGAAAATGGCTAGAACTGTCCGTATTAGTTTAAATTTCGTGTCAACGTAGTCCTTTTCAAATTTTTCAAAACAAACATTATTCGTAGGATCGTAAGAACTCCTGCTCCTTTCCTATAAAGTCAGCTCTAAGTTAGCTATCATTTCTAAACTGTTGCATCGGTAATGCTTTGTTATAAGCAAATTTCGGAGAAAACTTTTTTGTGTAGACTGTAATGTCGCCTTTCTTTCAAATTACCCTAGGCATTGATGGTTCTTCCGTTGGCATTGGTATATGCTGGGAGCAACACGGATGTCGATAGCATATCACTTTTGGATCCAAAACAGCAGAGCGAACACCAAACTACGACGTTAGGAACTAAAAAAGAGAAACGAGGAATTTTCGGGCTCGGAGCATACACGCCTGGTTCACCAGTTTATGGACACGGTTTTGCTCATCATGCACCTCATCTGCTTCCGCCAGCAGAACCCCTGGCACCCGTTGCATTCGCCGCTCCACCACTGCCTGATCCTTTCGGCCCTTATCTTGGAGCTCATGCTCATACGCACACTGTAATCACAAAGAAAGTGGGAATTCCTATTCCAGCACCATACGCGGTGCCTGTGGAAAAACCATATCCTGTACCAGTGAAAGTAGGTATCTCTAGTATAATTCATGAATCTTGTCCAGATCTAAACTAAAAATATCTTTTAATTTTTATTATACTTTTAACATTAAAATTGTGCTTCCAATGGACCATATTTAAATTTCGGTTTTCATCTGATTTTTTCTCCTACTCAATATCGCTTTCTTGCCTCTGGCAGATTCATGTACCAGTAGCCGTGGATCGTCCATACCCAGTGGCTGTTCCGAGACCGTACGCCGTCCCTGTAGATAGGCCCTACCCAGTGCCAGTTGATCGTCCTTACCCAGTGGCCATTCCGCATCCGATTCCAGTCCCAGTCGTCAAGCACGTAGGCTATCCTGTCCCAGTCTCTGTTCCTGTGCATACCCCGGTGGTAATAGAAAAACCAGTGGTTCCAGCAATTGGACCAGACCCATGGGCTACTGCCAGGTTGTGGTAGAACAAAAATAAGATGCGTAAGATTTCGTCTAACTCAATCTAATACATGACACACACAATGTTGTACATTCGTTAAAAATAATACATTAACTTATTTATACAAACGAACAAATCGACCCATACGAACGTAAAACATACCATGAACAAGAAAATACAGTAAACATATTATAGTGTATCACAATTTTTTTTATTTATGGTTACCAATATTTTTCTATACATTTCATTGTTAATGGTTTTACTTTTCTTGGACTTGTTCCATCTTTAAGATAAAAATCGCATGAAATATGCTTTGCAAGTTATTTTTCTCCGCCCATACCATTAGTTGTTATCCGTTTCGTGCCTTGGGAGTCAATGAAAGGCGTACAATAATAGTAAAATAGTACAAACTGCGATCACTGCTCCAAGTATAAGGGATTCTCTTCGCTTCCGAATGTTGATCCGTTGAATTAAGCTACATTTTATTACGAAAATGGATTAAATGATTTTCGTATAAATTGGATGCGCTATCACTTACCTTGATATGAGCGGAAATCTGTTGGATATATCGTGCATTCGCGTTTGGAACCGTTTTAAATGCTGTCGCTGTGAAGACAAATGTTCCTTCGTTTCCATCGCTATACTGATCTGGTCGTTCACCAGAGAGCTAGAGTTGTGAAGATGGGTATTTTCCTTAAGGTACATGTCCCTCCGGCTGAGGCCGGATGTTGACGGTGAACCCGCACTTCCCAATCCGGAGCCACGCAACAGCTCTTCTCTTTCCATTCGAGTCGTATGATTGGCCTGGATTTTCAAATACTCCTGTCGGTATCCCTGGAATACAGACGTAGACAAGTTATTAAATCATTTCGATTATCTATTCCGCGTATTGCTTCTAGGGCTTACATGCAGTATCTCGCGGTGCCTTTGCAGAACGTGTAATACTGCAGTTCCGCTGTTTGGAATTTCCGACATTTTTTCATTGATATTTGATAATTTGTCTAGCATTTGTTCTATTTCTATTGATAAGGTTTCGAATACATGATCACCCAGAAGTGGCGACGTGTCGGAAGTGCCTGCCGGAACAGTTGCCGCACTAGCAGCACCAACACCGACTTTATTGAAGGCAATTAGCTTCAAATCGATGTCGTTTTCCAAGTGTCGGGCCTGCTTTCTTATACCTGTAAAAATGGCAAAACAAGGTGTATGTATCTCAACTAGACGGTGTAGCAGGAGCAAATCAACTATTACTCACTATCCCAATCGTTGGCGACCATCTCGCAGTTGTTAGCGGTAGAAGATGCTTTCTGAAACAATCACAACAGCAACGACTTTAACAACTTAACTTACAAAGACAACAAGCTACGCAAATAGAATAGTTACTTGCTAACTGCAAATTATTTCTGTGCAATGCAAGACACAGCTTCAATTTGTAAACATCGCTGTGTGGTCAGAAGAATCCCAGAGCATCATCAGTCAATTCGTCACGACGCGTTTATACGAATGGGTGTGAACTTTGAAACCAGTTTGAATCTATCGAACACTAGTTATAAACATCGCATGTCCTAAAACGGGCTGTCCACTTGTACTAACTTGAAAGTAACATGACGGAATTTTAATTTGTTCTTTTATAAGATTTGGTATATAATAAAACAATTGAACTTTATGAATAAACAAAAATAAATACAACTTGAAGAATAGTGTTTAATTTAATAATGTTTAATAATGTTTAATGTTCCAATGTACGCGATGATTCTGATCGTATCGTGATTAAAAATCCGAATTTCAACTGAAACTGCATTGATAAATGAAGAATAAAAATATTAACATAAATGAAACATGGTAATGAATTGCAAAAGAATGCCGAATCAAACGAACGAACGAATTCGGTGAATATTTTGTTTTAGTACTTGCGCCTTTTTTTTCTTAATTCACTGTCTGCGCATATCATTTGTTGGATCTCTATTCAACTGTTTTCTTAATTGTCAAAGTGAATCGGAAGAAAAACAGTAAGTAAAATATTGCTTGCATTTTGGCAATGTTGTATAATACAATATAATATAATTTATTGCACGTTCAGAGCTATTCAGGGCCTCAGGCATCAAGCTATGCACACAGATCTTTCACCTCATCTACATTCAAAAGAATGCAACAAAATCATTGAGGAACTTAAACGGTGCCATTCTGAGGTAAGTCTTGTTTCATTGCCTTTAATTGCAGTTTTTACCGTCCAATATTTTGCAGAACACGTTCGGCAAGTTTCTTGGTGTCTGCAACGACATTGATCAACAAATGGTCGCCTGCTTGCGAAATGAGAGGAAAGTTAGACAACAATTAAACAGGGAAAAAGCGCTTGAAAAACAGCATCGTGTTCAACAACTCATGAAAGAACAAGAGTGATGATGGCAGAGTGTGTTGAAGACTACTGGTATGAAGAGAATGAGCAGATGATCTGCGGTGTTAAAGTTCCCTCGATTTTGGGAGATTTCGTCGAAAATTATCCAAGTATAGTTGATCGTTTCTATACCAAGTTTTATCATGTACCCAGTAATAAGCCCGATGAGCCGCAGCAAATATTGTTCCATTCGAATAGGATTTGCTTGGTAGGCCTAGCCAAAGAACATGCAGCCTTCCGGAAAGGAATTCGCAGCGTTAGTTTTGAAGTAGGAAAGCTAGACAGAAGTGAGAACAAAGTTTCTGGCCGTAAGAAGAACGGCGGCATGGTGTTACAAGCGGATTCCACTCTTGCGCTAATTACATGTGAAGATAACGTCGTTTACAAAGTACGTTCCTGTGTGCAAGGGAAGTTGATTGAAGTGAATAATCGAATTACTACTGAGCCAGAAATAATGAAAATCGATGAAGGATACATTGCAATAGTGATGCCGAAGCTGGAACAATGTCAGGCGATGAAAGAAAAATTTCTGTCTCCCGAGGCATACCAAGCCATGCAACTGTGTTGAAAACTGTGCAGGCTAAATAAATCGCGTCCGTAAGCGCTTAGAAAGAGAAACTTTATTCATAACGAACAGACTGTTGACCAGTGCCGCCAGTTCATCCGCTAGATGATCCTGCGCATCTCCTTTCCACTTCCTTTTGCAGGCTTCATATCGCGAAAAGCGTACTCCGCTTCTCCTAGAGCGTGACGCACGGCTCTCCACCATGACCGGCCCTCCCTGTATGTCGCACGGACACTCGTGCTTCTTGCCAATCAACTGCTCCTCCCGGATGCATCCTTCGTTCGCATCGAACGCCTAGAGCTTTTTCAGTCGCTTCACCTTTTGCTGTCACTCGACGATCTCGCGTAGCCGCCGGCGGATGTTCTCTTTCGCCTGATCCTGCAACGCCGAATGGCCCAGTTCGTTCAGCTTCTGAAATATTTGCGCCTCGAAATCTCGCGTG
The DNA here is from genome assembly GCF_943734635.1 of Anopheles cruzii. Classification (NCBI taxonomy): domain Eukaryota; kingdom Metazoa; phylum Arthropoda; class Insecta; order Diptera; family Culicidae; genus Anopheles; species Anopheles cruzii. The sequence goes on from NC_069145.1 coordinate 48,676,883, forward strand.
CCTCGATCTCATCAATCTCATTGTCTTGAGACTCTAGGGCAGTCGCCGTCGCCGTCAAATTTCAGCCTCGTGTTTTCCTCGTACGAGGCCACATCTAAACTCAACGAAAATGCTTTGCATAGTCATCATTACAACACGGCGTAGAGAAAAAATCATTTCGTTCGTAATTCAGTTTATTTGCCTTCTTTGCGTTTGTTACGTTTTTCTTTCCTATTGCAACACGTAACATGATTATGATATGGCGGTCGAACTGCCTGGTATTAAGATATGTTCTTATTACTTCCATTCACCCGGATCAATCAGTCTGGAACGGATCCTCAGATTATTTGAACACTGATTTTTGTTGATTTCATAATTCACGTTAAATTGAAATCGCATCCGATTCATTCGATGAAAACCGTATCCAATGTCTGCATTAGATCTGAGTATTCACTATCACATTGGCAAACTTAATTTGGTATAACGGTTGGTCCGTTGGAGCTTTTCTTTTGCGTTCGGTATTACATAAACTAAACAGAAATGTTATGGAAAAGATATTTAATCGAACGGAACATCGAAAACACTGTTTTCGTTATGGGCATCCCGATTCATCCCCGGCATTACCAACAAAAACATTCACAAATCAGAATAAAAGGGCGAACATTATACTTTTTCGTTAGCTTCTAACAAAAATATTGAAAAAGCGAGAAACGAGGAACGAATGAAAACAAAGTATTACAAAGAATAATCTACGCTACTACTTTAACATTACGCACTGAATGCATTTGGGTTCGATCGTACGAATAGTGCTCTTCAGCTTCAACTACTTGATTTCCCTTTTCCGAAATCGGTCGTTGATGTGAGCACGTGCAGTTTTGCTAGAGCCGCTTCGGACATTTTCTTGTACTTGCCGACGAGCTCGGGAAGATCGTAAGCAATGGCCACGTCAAGCTTATTGATGGGACAGCCACGGAAATATGTGCATGTTTCCGAAAGCTTTTTGAAATCGTACAGTGGGTTCAAATGAAAGAAATCGCGATACACTTCCGGATCTGGCAGATCGTATCGAGAGATGTTGGTTAGCGTTGATAAGCCTTCGTAAATGTGATAGTCCTGGGGGCTGGCAATGATCTTTTCTGAAATTTGTTTCTTGTTGCCAAACAGCGACTTGTGATTGTAATAGGTGGTTAGATAGCAATCAACCATTTTTGCGTGATTTCGTACGCGAACCTGAAATAAGCCACAAACAATTGTAAATGTTTCTTGTTGCATGAAATTCACACATTCCAGGAAATCCTACCGCAAACCGGCGCGCACTCGCGATTTTGTTTTCAATTCTCTTATCGATTGCCTGTCCCAAGTCGAGCAGTAGCGATCGTTCCTGCGCCTGCAACAAACGAACAGGAGCACCTACTTCGAAGGGATTGGACCACAGAGATACTGTGTACATTACAGGAGGTTGAGCAGACGACATCAGTGGTGAGATATTCCAGATTAACGCACTCTGAACTCGTAACAATTCCTCGGGTTTCACCTGATCGGCCTTGTTAAGCAGGATTCGTGTCTGTAACGGGTGAAACGGGTGGTGGCTCCACTTAATCCCCATTCTTACTTGTAATTGGCAACCGCATTATGTTACCTGATATTCTCGTCCCTTGAGCTGATCGAGGATTGCTTCGGTTTCCGGTCCAACATCCAGCTTCGAGGGATCGTACACCAGAAAGATGATATCGGCTCGATCAATAAACCACTGGCAGGCATCATTGAATGGGAAATATTTGGAAACCTGTTTGCGTACTTCCAAAATTCCTGGGATTTCTACAATATTAACCTACAAAAGGGGAAAAACAAGATGTACCAAAATGTATCGCTGGTTCGCAAGCAACACAAGCACAACCGCGAGGTCAAGTACCAGACTGCAGCGAAATGTGTGCCCAAATAGTTCTAGATGGCAGTGAAAGTTACGGTCGCCGCTGAGGTAACGTGTGATATAAATAGATCACTCTTTTACAACGTTTTCGCGTAGGGTCTATTTTAAGCAGGTTGTCGTAGCCTGGCGAGCGGATGCGTTATGCACGAAATGTCAGCATCTAGCTCGACAGGGTAACAGCTGCTCTGGCAAATCCATGATAAATGCCATGATACACTTATTTGCCAATGTGTACGTTGGGCTACATTATATTGTTACTCTCCGTGCATAATCGTACTCAGCCTTTTAGCCAACGATACATGGACGTTATCTTACCCGTTCTAGCAACTTATTGGGAAGCCTTTGACCACGGAGCCGGTCTAGCAGGCCTTGTCCGAACTTTTGCAATCCCGAAAATGTCCAATCAGCAGCCAACTGTGTGCCATCCAATACATCCGGCTCGTCGCCATGCATCAGTATATTAAAGTACGCAGGCGAGGGTTCAGCACCTAACATCAATTCCCTAGTTACAAACGGTTCAATTTTTCCACTTCCTTCATACGAACCTGTTCGCACAGAATTAGGTGTGTATTCATTGTGAGTCAGATAGTTTAAAATTGTTGATTTGCCTCCGCTCCACGGACCCATGAGTAACACAAGAGGTTTCGAGAATATCTCCGGGTCACCAAAGTGTCGGTTGCTGAGGTCGCGGTACTTGTACAGGGTTTCTAGGGGCTTGATTGAACTATCGTAGATACGCTTAAGGTCACGCAAAATAACTTCCGCAGTTTCTTGCAGCGCTTTCTCCCTGTCTGATGCATCGTCGTTGATGTTCAGCAACTCGTAGACGTGCGATGTATCTCTAAGGTTTGTTGGAATTTCGTACTCCTAGTGGGACACGTAGATAGATAGACATGTTTAAAATTATGGGGCCGTACACGAACATTTTCATAACCAAGATCTGCTAGCGATCGTTATTGATCATTGTTGAACAGCTCATTCTTGTGGAATAGATAAAGCATTATTTTCATTACCAATAGAAGATCTTCCTCGGGGAACGACTCTTCCTTAGAGTCAGTTTCGGTATCTTCTGAATCGGTTTCGGCTTCGGCTTCTTCTACTTCTCCCAAAGTTGTTGCAAGTTCTTGCTCTACAGCTTCCTCTTCAGCAGTCAGTCCATCGTTTTCCGTGGATTCCTCTTCCGGTTCAGTCGGATTTTCAGTGCTTACAGAATCTTCTTCGGCTATTGTTTCAGTTGCTTCTTCCGACGTTTCCTTCGATGCCTCCGTGACTACTTCATCTTCGGTATCTTCATCCGCGTTTTCTTCCTCACTGGCTACGATCTGTTCCTCGCTATCGACTACAGTTTCCTCAGAATCTGCAGTATCGTCAGCACCAGTTTCAGAGTCTTGTTGCTCCTATGGAAAATTTAAAAAAATGTTATAACAAAGTTTTTGGCTTATGACGAACCATATTTAATCTCACTGTGTCCAGCACCGTTGTAAAAACCACATAAAAAATCCTACCTCACCGCTTGTTGCGTTAACTTCTTGATCCACTCTCCTCTCCACTTCCTCCCCTCCTCTCCTCTCCACTTCCTCCTCTCCACTTGAGGGAATCTCATTCTCATCGCTAGTAGTTAATTTGTCGGTCATGTTATCTTCGTCCACGCTATCAGGTGCCTCCTCCAAGGCAGCTCCGTCCTAACGACAGGTTGTAATCTTAGTTTTGGCAAAGTTTCAAATCAGTTAACCGAACCTTACCAAATCGGTGTCATCGACATCCTCCTCTGAATCCTCTAGGTTTTCATCATTTTCATCATTTTCCTCTTCATAATCGTCGTAACTTCCTTTGACAGTTTCTTCACTTAAATCATCATCCAAACTACTTGCTTCTTGCTTTTCACCGTCCTCTTCACTTTCTGTCGCTATTTCTTCTTCATCTTCGCTACTTTCATTGTCCACGTTGTCAATATTATTTGTACTTGAGTCGTCCTGTTAAATGCGTTCAATTAGTATTGCATGTTTCATATTGGTGATTTGAAAGCCGATTGGGGATCGTAACAAAATGATTGAGACAGCAACGTAACGGAACAACAAGCGGGTAAGGTTTCTCGTCGTAAACGCTGGGACAAAAAGCATTTGGTTGTATAACGAAGGCAATTTTCTAGGACCTCGTTTACAGCGGATCAGATGAATGTATGAAAATAGGATAATTACAAAACAAGATTTTAAAATAACCTGTTCTTCGACGCTACTGGGCTGCTGCTCCTGACTCTCGTCTTCTGTGGCCTCTGACTGGGAAAGTTCTTCTGAGGCAGTACCATCCTGGACCTCTTCACTTTCTGTCGCAATTTCATCTTCATCTTCGCTACTTTCATTGTCCACGTTGTCAATATTATTTGTACTTGAGTCGTCCTGTTAAATGCGTTCAATTAGTATATCGATTGCATGTTTCATATTGGTGATTTGAAAGCCGATTGGAGATAGTAACGAAATGATTGAGACAGCAACGTAACGGAACAACAAGCGGGTGAGGTTTCTTGTGGTAATCGCTGGGACAAAAAGCATTTGCTTGTATAACGAAGGCAATTTTCTAAGGCCTCGTTTGCAACGGATCAGATGAATGTATGAAAATAGGACAATTACAAAACAAGATGTTAAAATTACCTGCTCTTCGGCGCTACTGGGCTGCTGCTCCTGACTCTCGTCTTCTGTGTGCGCTTCTGACTGGGAAAGTTCTTCTGAGGCAGTATCGTCGTCTACGTCGTCAGTGTCCAATACTTGATCTGCTGTTTCTTCAGAAGCCACTGCGGGCTCTGCATCTTCCTCGTTTTCGTCAGAAGTTAACTCTTCTGATGCACCATCCTCATCATTCGTATCCAAAAGCTGGTCCTGCTCCTCGGATAATACTGCTTCTTCCTCAGAGTTAGCGTTTGACTCGACTGCTGCCGTATCATCTTCAACATTTAGCGTCTCGGAGTCAGGTGCGTATTCATCATCTTCGCCAGCAAACAACTGTTCCTGCACCTCCTCCGAGGGAGTAATTTCTTCAGATGCATCGTCCCCGGCAGTGTCCGTATCCTCAGTACTTAGTTCCTCAGCAGCTGTGTTATCTTGTTCCTCCTGACTGGTAACGTCGATCGGACCTTCTTGGCTAGCATCCTCCGTGGGTACCTCGGCTGTAAAAACGTGCGTAAATCATTTGCAATCTAAACTCGTGGATGACTGGTACCTGATTCAGATTTCAAATCCTGAATCGCCTTCTCGATGTATGGTCTGCATTCGTATTCGCTTGGTGTTTCAGCTTTCACAAGAAATCCTAAGAGAAAAGGAAAATCCATATAGATACAATTGGTAGCCAACAAAAGGGTCTATATTTAGTAGACCGTATGGCTGTGTGAAAATCATCAATGTACGCTGGCTCCGCAATTAATAACGGATACGTTGTACTATTGCAGACTGTTTTACTCTCCTTTAAGTATAAGGTACTACTTTAAATGTTACTCTATCTCGCTCTTTCTCTCTTACTCCCGCCTGTCTTCTTGTTGCATCGAAGAAGAAGAAAAACCACACGGTTTCGAACGCGGCTAAATTTATCTTATTTGTCTTCACATATAAATAGTGACCCTGACAGAACTCGATCGTCTGCCCTCGACGATCTGGCTGGACCATGAAAATGTATGTCAAGATCGTAGAGTCTGCTGTTTGCGTCAACAGCCGAAAGCATATCGGTTGGCAGTCCAAGGCGTAGAAAATAAAAATCAATGATGGGGCCGCATGGTGGTTATCTCACACTTGGGTCTAGGTGCATAGCCTGATCATGGCTTGCGGCATACGCTTTTTTATCACCATAAAAACCCAAAATAAAGCTAACAAAACTGAAACGTGCAGCGACACGTTTATGTTTGGTCTAGAAGGCTTTGGGCGTCAAAATTATCAAATAACTCACTAATGAGCCTTCGCGGTTCACACTCGTGCCAAGAATGTGATTGTAAGCGCCATAACCATTCACACACCCTGCGCCGCGATGGTTACTATCAAGCTCGAATCCTAGAATACCAATTTTTCACACTCCTGAATGGTTAATTATAGAAAAGAGCAATTAAAGTACGATTTGTGAACCTGGTTCGTGCCTTTTGGGCGTTATGAAGACATGCAATGAAGTTTTGTTTTCGGTGTAAGTAGAGTTTGTTCACTTGTTATCGTATGCGGAAAACGCTGTTTTCTTTCCATGCTGCATGCGACCAACTGTAAAACCTACCAAATAACAAGAGATTTCCGTTTCCTGCAGTTAATATCAAAGTGGTCGCAGTCCAATAGTACATTATCTTAAATGCCGTCTATATGCATTAAAACAATATTCAGCAGAGAATAGTTAGTCAAGAACAGTACCGTCACGAACATAAAGCCATACGGGTCTTCAAATCAACTGGTTCTAAAACAGTCTAAATTAAACCTATCTCACTTCATATTTACGCACGTAACTTTACTTCATATTCACATTTGTTGAAATTTGTCGAGATCGAGAAGAAGCGTATTACTACATCATCGAGAATTGGTGTTTAAAAAACTTGATCCATTGGTTTGATTCATTCAACTGGCGTTCAATAAATATTCATGGTCCACGAAGACTTTTCTGTACAAAACCATTACTTCGGATGTCTCCTAAAAATATCCTTTCGACCGTCTCTCATCACGAGTGATTAGTCGGAGGGCAGCGTGGGAAAAGTTTGATGACGCGAGTAAGCCGATAATTGAAATTCCCTCCAACGATGCGTGGACGGTGGGCCGCATACAAAACCGCCAGAATATGTGTTGCTAATGAACAAAACAAAATATGCGAAGGAAAAGTATTCGGTATTCTTTTTGCCGCCCATTCGCAGTACACTTATGAGGATCGATCTGCTGAATTTGAAAAGCAGAAGTACGAGCTTCTTCATACTTCAGCAACTTTGGGTACCGCGGACACTTTCCCACATAATAACGAAAGCGTTAAATAACTCCCCCATGGCGCTTTGATACTTTGACGCTAGCGGAGTAAAATTTAATGTGTCGGACCCACCATTTAGTTCAGAGAAGTACATCAGCAAAAGTTTGTCTGCCAACGCAGAGGTGAAGAAGAACCTGTCACACTTTTTGGCTTATGTATTAGTAGCCATACGTAGCTGAACGTTGTTCTCTCGTGTCCGGAATGAGGTTAAAAATAAATTCCTAACCTCTTGCCTTGGACACGAATGTCCTCTACCAGCGCCGTCAACAGTCACAGCATTTAGAACGTTGGCTGGTTCGTGATACGATCGCGCATATTCCCTAGGCTCACACTCATTTGATCGTTGCTAAAGTTGCATAATGAAGTTATATAACGGCTCATGTTCACTGTTGCCCACTTTTCCAGCTATGCTTCCATCATATTTCCGCCAAATTGAATGATATTTTTTTATGATACTTACCACACGTTCCAAGGGAAAGTAGTGTAAGGCCCAAAAGGACCCACACAGAAAATCGCTTCATTTTTACACAGATTACGTCGATGTCACTTGTATTCACTTACATATGACTGCAATCAATCTAAAAACATTAACATACTTAATTTTTTTGTTTAGAACGACTGAGTTAACACGTTGCACAATTTCAAAATATGTTACAATCACTGTCATAATAACTTAAATTATTAATACTATAGATCGTGTAGCTTTATTCTTCCAGGACAATCTCTCACGCATATTTCATTGCATTTCTTAATCGAAAAGACAAGTATCACTATGGACAAAACCACACAATGCTACTGATGCACTTTACGAAAACTACGTATATTCTCATCCTTTTTTAAACGAATTCTGCGTGAGATGAATGTACCATATTTGCACAAAAATCTCAGGAGTGATGAATATAAACTAAAAGTATCTTCTTAGAAATATAGAAGAGGCATTTGCAGTGGGTCAGACTAATCACAATCACATCAAATAGACTTCATACAACTTTCTTCACAGCATTAAGATGGAACTTTTTTGTCATTTTTTTTTCTTGTTCGCTCACTTGTCTCACTTGTTTTTCACTTCAGTTTATATATCCGTATCTATTGCGCAAAAGGTTTTCGAAACTAAGATTATACGGTTTAAATTAAGAAGTGAACACTAATTTGGTTCAACAGGAATACGACAATGTACCGCAAAGTATATCACATACAGCGTGCGTTTCGGACGATGCTCGAAGAATCACTCACTGGCCAAAATGACTGAGCTGCTCGGTGGTTGCCGAATTTTTCGATCCGCGATCTCCCGCCTGTGACGACACTGCCTCGGTACTGTCGCTCTGACAAGACGAACCGGTGGGATAGAAAGGCATACACTACCAATTGATATGGGAACGAATTCTCCGAGAAGATCTAGAAGCACCGCCAGAGCGCTGAAGTATGCGCAAAAAGTGTGAGAGAGCTGCTACCTCCATGGTTAATTTTAGAGACAGCCATAAAAAACGATCGCTAAACGTTGCGAAAGTACAGGGATGTCGCGTTCCGTCCAAAAGCTGAAGAATGGGTTTTGCTGCTGATTCTGTAACAATGCCTCGGCAGGTTGGTAATTAATGTTGGTCTAGACGAGAGTTTGGACACGTGCTCGCTTCTGGTGGGCATTCACGGCGACACGGCAAACAAGTGGTATCCTCGTTAAAGAAAATCAGAGAACACGGAAACATCTGCAAAATAGATTATTGCTAATAGTTTTCCTTCCTCAATGTCGATGGTTGCTATCTATACGAACCCTGGCTTGAAGATTCTCGATCCCTATGTTGCATTAACATATATTTGTAGAACACACGTTTTGTTTTTTGACAGGATGCGAGAATATCACGTAGAGCTCCGAGAGCTCCACCGAGAAGGCCTACCCACTAAACTATCCATCTAGCTGTTCCATTCCACTCCTTCCAGGACTTCCTTTTCCTCGTCTACTGAGAATTGAAACGCTGTGAGCGTCTTTCATGCCGTGCCTAGTCATACCAATGTTCAACAGTTAATCCTTTCTCCTTGTATGAATATGATGGGCCTAGGCTCCCAGCTTTTATAGGACAGACAGTGCGGCGGTGGGGCTCACCTGGACGGTACTTCTAGAAGTGCCCTGTGAGCTGCGGTGCGGGCAAACCTCCCCATGTTTCTGGCCTAGTCAGCGTTCAAGGTCTGAGATCGACCTCATTTCGCGCTGAGGTCAATGTTTTTGGCCTTAGCCATGCTTGCGATATCGACCGCCAGCCTACAACGTCAATGCCCTATCGGAGAGGCCATGTGCGATTTCAGTGAACTCTGTCAACCCGTTGAGTATAAACCACTTCAACCGTTTACCCATGGTGTCCAACAGGCAGGTGGGCCTGTAGGACACCAGCGTCCTCTGGTTTTTTGGTCCCGAAGCTTTGAGGCGTTGCGCAACCGGTCAGACCGGCTCAATCCTCGGCGAATTTCAACGGTCGTTGATGGCGTCTTCCTGCCCGCTATACAGGGCAGCGAAGTGATCATTTCGTCCGACTGACTGAGCGAAGGAACAAGGAACTGTTGCGCGCATACGTGCAATGCAAAAAACCCAACACGACAACAAATGATAAAGCAAAACCCTCTATATTGTGGATGATAATCCTATCGCGCTTATGCAATTGCCTTGCAACGTGAGTAAAGTATAATCGTATAATCTACAGAAGATTACATCTTTTAGCTCAATACTTATAGCAGTAATGTAGATGAAAAGTATTGCAATATTGCCAATTCCATTTATAATTCCGCTAGCGTTTCGTTCATTTCAAAATAAACAGCATTGCTCTAGTACACAATGCAATATGATTAATGAATACATTTTATATCGTTTTGGTTTTTTTATTTCTTCATAATACACAGGCATGAATAATCTTTACCCAATAGTTCTACGGAAACACATACCACTGGCTTACTTTCGTTTCATCGTGGTATTTGGAAAGGAATCTAGTAAGAGGAAAGGCTTCGCCGCAAGTTCCTTTATGATCGTCCAAATCTAAGGAAAAGGCATAGAGCCCTCCTAGCCCTTTTCGATTTACGAAGTTAATTTTCTCCTGTAACGATCGTTCGTCTTCGTAGCCGATCCAGGTGTTGTTATTGTATGCGTAAGGACACAGACCAACGTCATCCCATTTTTTGACCCATTCCGAGCTGGTCAAGTTTTGACAAAACTCACAGTAGCCCAGATAGCCCGGTTCGTTGCTGTACGGACCGGCATCGCCAGCCCCGACGGTAACCGCGCCGATCGCATTGTCCAGGGGATCGTCCAGCATGTAAGTGCGCCCGAACAGCGCCACACCTAACACTATCTTCTGCGGCGAGCAACCCTTGCTCAGCCAATCATCGACGCCGTCACCAACGTTAACTTTTTCAAAGCTCTCCATGGCCAGATCGTTGGGTCTGGGCGCTAAGGGACTATGGACGTCGGCGAAATTATTCCACCAGCCTCGCAGATCGTACCCAATCATGTGAACGTAGTCGGCTACGCGGCACAACTCCTCCTGGTGGTATCCAGCGGCCATCCGAGAGCTATCGACCGGCACTTGAATAATCACCTCCCAGTCTTTCGAGTCCTCCCGGAAGACTTTGCTCATCTCGGTCACTAGGTACAGAAACGTATCCTTATCCTCCACAGTGCCACCTCGATCGTAGTTGCCTGGGTAGAGCCACACCAGCTCGATGCCATCGAAGCGGTACTGGTGAAGAAATTTCATGACACTTCCGATGAACTGATTTCGCCTTTCTCTGAATTTAGCCATCTCGCTAAATCGCGCACCACCATGGGCCCACCCTCCGACAGCTACCAATAGCTTCAGGTGAGGAAACCGAGTTTTCAACGCAGCGAAGCGCTCTAAGCCCCTATCGCCTATATCGTAATCAGGTTGAAGCAGTTCCAATTGGTACGATGTTTCGTTGACTCCTAGAAAGTTGTACACCATATGCGAGCAGAGCTTTCCGGGGATGTCTTCGATCTGGAATGCGCCATCATCTGGTCGGTCACGCGACCAAGTGGTATAGTGGCACACGAGACGACCTTCAACCACTGTGAGGAAAACAGATGAAAACCGAAATGCGTTTTACCGTTGACACTAATACATCGCTTCTACGAAGACTCACCCGCAGCAACACTAAACGCGAGAAGAATTATAAAACGGCAGCCCATGACACTGACATTGAAACTGACCGCACGCCAAGTAAACGACAGCGTTCAACACGGCCGGACTTCAGGGCTGATACTGCTCACGACCTCACTTGTCGGCTGCTTGATAGCATCTGCATCTAAAGTTATTGCTCTAACTTGCCACAAGTTGAGTAGCAAGTTGTAAACCTGTTTACCGAGCGATCGGGTCAACCGCGGAGAGAACTGGAAAGTGAGTCATTTACACATCGGAAGGGATCGGGAACAGAGCACGGTTTGTTTGGAGGATTTGGAAAACACAGGGCTGGGAAATTACCGCAACATACACCGATTGAAAACCGCAGTGTCTGTGGAAGTAAAATACGTTTACTTTCTATTTCAATTTTTATACATTTTGGAATTAACTCTTTCACGTAGAAGATTAACAATCCATACATCTACGGAAATTTTGCTGGCAATGTTTCGATGTCTGTCATGGATAGTGCAATTCTTCTTAACTACAGTTACTTTTTCATTCACAACAGTTACATGCTTCCCGTAAGTGTCGATCATACATTTGATCATATTTAGCAAACATATTTTTTCAATTTTCTGAGGTAAATTATGTTAATGGATTGGATGATGGATTATGTTATGTTGGAAACAACTATGACTGATAGTGTATTTTACTTAAGAACACTCTTAAGAACTTCATCTTTTGTATTTTTATCATCATCATCATCATCATCTTTTGTGTTTTTAAGAATTGCGCCCACGGAAAATGGCAAACGTAAACTCATCATCGGGTAATTTTTTTATCGGCTTGTATGCTTTCCAAAGCGCTTTCATCAAAGGATATGTAACTCCACATTTACCTCTATAGTCATCTAGATCAAGCGAAAATGCATATAAGCCTGCTAGCGTTTGAACATCCGCATATATAGCTTTTTCCTCTAGCGAGTATACGTTCTCGAAACCGACCCATTGGTCTTCTAGATAAGCGTATGGACACATACCTTGAATGTCCCATTCGACCGTCCATTGTGACCCATTAACTTCGGAGCATATTTCAAAATATCCTCTATAACCTCTTTCGCGCGTGTAGGGTCCTGCTGTGCCTGGTCCGGTTGTGGGAGCTGCTAGTCCGTGAACACTGCTATCCTGCAAAGTGTGCGTCCTGCCAAACATTCCAACTCCAAGTACGATCTTGCTCGCAGGGCAACCATTGTTGATCCAATGCTGTACCCCGCCTTTAACGGTTAGATCCTTCAAACCGTCCGTATCATGTTTACGGTTGTTCAGGGGACTATGTACGTCGGTGAATCCATTCCAAGACCCTCGTAGATCGTATCCAGCGATGTGTATATAGTCAGCCACTCTACAAAGATATTACCGAGACACAAGAGTAATGAATAATGTTTATTGCCCTTTCCAATGATAACATCTTACTGGCAGAGGCGTCGTTGGTGATAACCTAAATCGATTCTGTATCGATCCAAAGGAACTTGTATCGAAAGTTCCCACGAACCGCGGCCGACGTCTTTGAAACTGCGTTGCAACTCATCGATCAGATGAAAGAAATTATCCTTATCGTCATCTGTACCACCGCGGTCTGGACTTCCCGGCCACAACCATACTATTTCGATTCCATCAAAATTGTGCCTTTGCATAAACTGCACCGCGCTAAAGATAAACGTTTGCCTTCCGTCCAATGTCGATACCATCTTATGGAAAGGTTCACCACCATGTGCCCAGCCCCCGACGGCCAATGACAGCTTCAAGCCTGGCGTCGATTTCTTTAGTTCGGAAAACTTCTTAAACCCATCTTGCAGAATGTCAAACTTTGCGTTCGTAGGTTTGATTTCGAAAGTGTTCTCATCAACGGCGGCGAAGCTATAGGTCACATGCGTACATAATTCAACTGGTATGTCACTAACATTGAAGGAATATTCACCCGCCCTCTCCGGTGACCAGTTTGTGAAGTAACAAACAAGACGCCTTTCGTCTTGGGCCGTATGAATACTGCAGGGTGTCAGAAGCAGCACAAGTAACACGACTCGTTCGACACCTTGAAAAAACATATTTCATCAGAAGTCCACTTTTTAAGTGTCTCAAAAACCTTTCGGAACATGTTTAAGAAAAATTGTTTTTTATATTTACGGTTTTTAATTATGTTCTTCATCTCTGCGCGATTAGATCCCACGGTCAACACATCTGATCTAGAACAGGCCTTGACCAGAACTGAATTCTTCTCTTGGCGTCTGTATTGGAAATTCTATGCTACCAAGACAGGACTAAGACTAACATAAATTGGGGCCAACATGAGCACGCATACGTTGTGCGAATGAAGAAGAAAACAGACGCACAAACAACGATAACCATGGCATCATCACTTCAAACGCGAACGGGTGCTCATCTTGCTTAGCCCATGTGGTACCCGAGGTTATCAGAGTAATTTTAAACGCAACATTGAACTAAATTTTCTGCACACTTGTATTGTAACGATAACCTACAATCGTGTCTTAATAGGTATAATCGGTTTATGATCAGAAATGCTGCAGTTCACGTCAAATGCAGGTCCTACAAGAAATGCAGAAATATGACTTACATAAAACTGCGGAATGTTTCGTTTTACTTCAATAATTTATAGAATCGCATGGTCACGAACGAAATATGGCAAACGAAAAGACTTCATCCGTCGTTGTGTAACTTTCCACATATTTATGAAGAGTTCTGACGAGTGGATACGGTTCGCCACACTTTCCTCTATAATCGTCCAAATCTAGTGTGTAGACATACACACCGGCAAGCCGTTTCTCCGTTGCCCACCTAGTCTTTGCCTCGAGAGATCGCTCGTTGTCGTACCCTATCCACTGATCGCCAAAATGTGTGTATGGACTCTCGGCAATTGAATCCCACTCCGTCGTCCAATTACCGTCCTTGAGCAGGTCACAAATCTCGAAATACCCCAGAAGCCCTGGGTCGTTGGTGAATGGACCTATCTTACCAGCGCCGACCACGTCCGAACCGGGGCTGGTTTCCGCGGAAGATATCAAAGTATAACTTCTACCGTAAAGTGGGAGACCGAGCACAATTTGATTGGATGTACATCCGTTGCTTAGCCACGTGTCGACCCCGTCTTCAATATTCAATGTGTAGAAATAGTCATGGTCGTGAGCGCGGCGTTTTAGCGAACTGTGCACATCTGCTACATTTGTCCACGGACCACGAAGATCATACCCGGCTAGATGAATATAATCAGCTACCCTGTGGAATATAACGAAAGCGTAAACTGTAATACCACAGCCGTTTTATCAAGTAACAGGTACGTACTGGCAAAGCGACTCTTGATGATATCCCGCCACGAGTCGAGCACGATCAACCGGGACTTGCACAACCACCTCCCAAGATTTACCAACTTTCTGAAATTCGCGTTTCAAATCATCGACCAAATAGTAGAAATTATCTTTATCCTCTTGTTTGCCGCCACGTTCGGTAGCGCCTGGCCACAGCCATACGATTTCAAAACCGTCCAAGCCATACTTTCCCATGAAATGCGCCACACTTGTGACGAACTTTAGTCGACTGCTTCTGGTCGAAGCCATCTTGCTAAAGACACTACCACCGTGAGTCCAACCACCCACCGAAACTATGAGTTTCAGATGCGGAAAACGGCCCTTAAGGTCTCGAAATCGACCGAACCCATTTTGAAGGTTATCATAAGCCGGTTTCAACGACACGAGCTCCGATGTGGCCTCTTCCACGCCGAGAAAGGTGTATGCTACGTGTGTGCATAGATTTCCTGGTATATCCTCGATTCGATACGAGTATTCTTTCGGTCTACTGTGGCTCCAGTTTGTGTAGTAGCATACCAACCGAGGTGAAGCAGTAACAGTGTTGAGTGCAATTATGAAGAGAACTGTAATCCATGTTATAACTCCTAGAATTCACCGTAAAGCAATGTAATAATATATTTTTATTTGAAGAAATAAAAGAAAACAATTTATCGAACCTATTGCCAACATTTCCAATGATCGAATCGAGATGCAGCGTAATGTAACTACGATTCCTCCCTAGTGCTTTGACTCCTTGTCCAAAACTGGAGTTTTATTAAAATCTCTGCTGATAGCTTCATCGGTCGAACGTCAAACAATCGCTCTCTTACCTACCAACACTGTCGAAGGAAATGCGATTGGCACAAGCACAAATCAGCCGTTCGCATTTTTACATGCATACATTTAATATGCCAATCAATCTTACCAAACAGAACGATCGATTGGAGTCTTCAATATAGCTTAGTTGCAGGCTACGGGAAATCCCCGTTATTCATTCACTTGTGTTTACTTTGCTTTGGTGGTAATATTTTTCCGCACAATAAAAAAACATCATTTGCTAGATGTAGATGCGAAGTAATGCATGGGACGGAAAATATCGGTCTTAAGAAAGGAAACGCGTTTTCGAAACGTTTTCTTTCTTACGCATTTCCACACCTCTTATGTAGAACGATTGTCAACCTTTTACCTCAAAATAGGCCTCAGTTTAAGTGAAACCTCCTTTGAAGGTTAGTGTTGACTGAAAAAGCGATGAAAAGCAAAAACACTAGCGGCCTCTATGTGTTAGGCTCGATTCTTTTGAGCCCATGTGTTAATGTATATGCAACATGAATACATTATATATTACAGATGAAATGCAATATAGAAAATAATTAACTCGCATAAGCTTCGTGTTTCGATTTTTGCTTTGCGTTTGCTTTTTGCGTTCGATTTTTGCTTGAAAAAGAAGAAAAAATATCATGTCTTTTTTGCCAAAGCCATGGCAATTTTGAAATTGCACTTCAAAGCTTTGTTTGTTTGTATGTTTGTTGATTTTTGTATTTTTGAAACATTTTAATGAATTAAACGTATTCATTTTGCACATTTTTACAAGGGACACGATTCATTTCATTATCCGGCAGCTATAACTGCTCCAGTCCTATAACAGAAACTTCCTCCAGCGCTCGCAGTCGAGCACCCACGTCTGCAAACTCGCCAAGTCAGCCGTTCTTGCGTCTACTTACGTCCTCCTGGAGGTCCTAAGCGGGCTTTAAGGGCTGGTTCGTCGTCCGCCATTCTCATAACATACCTAACTAACCCACCTGAGGTCTATTTTCGTTCGTCTTTAAAGTGTGTTGTGTTCCTTCTTTAAATAATTGTGTTTTGGGAATTCTCTGATGACCATCGTTGTTAGGTACATGCAGAATAATATAGAATTCAATAGGTTTTGGTCCTTAAGTTCAATAATTAATTTGTTTTATGTGTTTCAAAACTTCAATGAACTTTCAATGAAGTTTCCCACTTTTACTTTATAGTTATTGTTTGTATCTATAACTGCAGAAGCTAACAAACATCTTCCGTTTTTTTATATCACCTAATCTAAATTTAAAACAACTTTCAATTCACAGTCATTTCTTCTTCTTTCTGCTTCTTTATGGTTATTTCAGTTGCATAATGAAACGATACCAGTCTACAGCTGAACTGAAAGTTAGCCATTTGCGGTACGATTGTTTTTGATTTCTCTATGAATTGCCCAGTCGAAATCGTCATCTGGTTTTGCTTGGTTTTTAATGAGTTTGTAAAGAGTGTTCATCAAAGGATAAGGTTGTCCGCATTTACCTCGGTAATCATCCAAATCGAGTGAAAAGGCATAAATTCCTCCGAGGCCTTTGCTGGTAACCCAGCTTAATTTTTCCTCCAACGACGTTCCATTTTCATACCCAATCCATTGATTACCTCGATAGGCGTATGGGCACAAACCGATAGAATCCCAGCGCAGCCGCCAATTGGGTTCCTTTAGTTTTTGGCAAATTTCAAAGTAACCCAGATACCCCTCGCTGTATGTATGGGGTCCCTTGGGCCCTGGTCCGTTGGATGGCGATCCCAAGGCATTTTGCTGACTGCTTCGAAGCACATATGTACGTCCTAGGAACGGAACACCGAGAATCACGTTTTCGGGGCGGCAACCTTTATTCAGCCAGGATTGTACACCATCTTGTACATTAAGTCCGTTGTAATTTCCTTGATCGTGAGGCCGATTTTTCATTGGACTATGGACATCAGCAAATCCGGTCCATGAACCTCGCAAATCGTACCCCGCAATATGTATGTAATCAGCAACTCTGGCGGTGTAATAGAAAATAATTATTAAAAGACATCTTGACACTGACACTGCGTCGACAATAACTTACTCGCACAGTGCGTCCTGTTGATAACCAATTTCAAATCTCGTATGGTCAGCAGGCACTTGTATAGCCACTTCCCAAGGTTTTTCTTCCCGATCGAATGCTCGTTTCAGATCGTCGATGAGATAGTAAAAGTTATCCTTATCATTCTGACTGCCACCTCGCTCCACACTACCAGGGTAAAGCCACACAACCTCTAGTCCGTCAAAGCCGTACCTCGTCATAAACTTTACCACACTGGCCACGAACTTCTGTCGACGGCTTCGATACGCGGCCATCTTACTGAATGGAGAACCACCGTGATCCCATCCACCGACGGCAACATGAAGCTTTAGGTCTGGAAAGCGTTGCTTGAGGTCTATAAATCGACCGAAACCATTCTGTACAACGTCAATTTCTCGTTGCAGGGTGGTAAGCTCGTATTCTTCGACGTCCACCTTGAATGAAAGCATTGTTCCAATAATCTTATCCTGAGTTATGTAGTTTAGGTCATACCCCGACAAAGTTGTACACTACATGTGTACATAGCTCTCCTGGAATGTCTTCGACACGGTAGGAGTACGGATCAGCCCGGCCTTGGGACCATGTGGTGTAATGGCAAATTAGCCTCTGTTTGGCTTCTATCGTCACTCCATTTTGACCGGACATGATCAAAACAAGCACACAAAACACCGTACCTAAGCAAACGAAAACACGGAGGGACATCGAAGTGCAAGGTTAGTACGAGAGCTGTTGAGCTTAAAGTCGCAACACATTCGAAGAAACTGGTTTCGAACTTGTTTTCGTCTGTCGATAACGCTTCGCACCTTTCACAAACATTTCACGGTTAAGGTGTTTCCGAAAGTGAAGAGAGATGTGACTGCGACCATGTGAATCGCCGGGAGCTGGAATGCAACTGCTGAACCCAACGGGGCGAACGATCGTAGCTTGACTAAAACTCGTTTCAAACGCTATGCTGCGTTGGGTGGTGGGAGGTTTGGTGGGAATTCCGATGTTTCTTTCAGTAGAGTGAAAGAGTCAACACGATAATGCCGATGCCGATAACAAAACCGACGCCGAATATCAACAAACTAGTACAGGGTGACACTATTTTGCATATGGTCGGGAGCACTTCAAAATAGTACATGTGGACAAATGAGCTTCTTGACAACTGAAGGATATCGTTTTGCAAAATCTCAAGCAATTAATGCTTTCCAACGGTGGTGTGATTAGATTACCACGTCGGTGATGGATTTATTAATTAACTTCGCCTTGCTGCGGCACTCGACTCGATCGGCACTTTCCGGCCAATCGCACACATTCAAAGCTGTGTGGAATACTAATCCAGGTTTGCAAGTGAACTCAACTGGCTGCCCGTGTACGCAGCGGTAGTACTTGGTGCAGTCGGCCGACGGTACATAGTCCTTGTATCCCGAGCAGTCGATCTCAGATTCATCTTCATTTGCAGGTGGGGGAATAGGTTCCATCGGTTCCTGAGAGTGATCCTCTTCCGGTGGCACAATAGTAGCCGGTTTGCGCGTAGTACTTCGACTTGTGGTTTTCTTAGTTGTACTCGTTGGGACATGTGTCGTTGTCTCAGTGGTAGCTGGTCTAGGACGACGTGTCGTTGTAGTCGTAACCTGTTGTGATGGCTCGTCGTCCCCCGATGGCACTGTCGATGGTGGACGATTCCATTCCGGCTACAAGAGTGCCAGAAAAAGTTAAGTCTAATGGGAAACCATGATAGCTATAATCTCTATACTAACCCTAGGAGTTGTAGTAACAGTGGGTTCGGGTACGACATAGTTTTTCATACTGTCGTATAGTACCTGCATTAGAGCATTCTCAGGTCCGCACAAGCCATGAAAATCGTCCATATCAATGGCCCAGGTCATCGCTCCTCCGTAGCCCTTGTCCTTAATCCAGTTCATCTTGTGCTGCAAGGATTCGACATCTTCGTACCCGACAAACTGTGTCCCTTTGTAGGCATATGGACAAAGTCCAACATCGTCCCATTTTTTCGTCCAACCTTTGTCCTCGTCCTGTACCTCAGTGCATATCTAGAGTTTAATGTAAACAAATATTTAGTCGTCATCAACCTTATTTGCGTCCTGCTTATGGACCGATACCTCGTAATAAGCCAGGAACCCAGTAGCGTTGGTGTAAGGCCCGGGAGAGCCACCTCCAGCTTCTTTATTGATATACGACCCGAGTGTCGGGTTCGTCGTACTAGCACTAAGAGTGAATGTTCTACCGTAAAACGGAACACCAACCACTAACTTGTTGGGAGGACATCCATAATTGACCCATAGCTGAACTCCATCATTCTAAGGATAGTGAATCATCAAACAGTAATCGTTGTGTGTTCAATCATTCCAGTATCTGCTACTTACCACATTAAGTTTCTCATACGCCCATTGATCGTGTGGTCTTTTATACAGAGGACTGTGAACATCAGCAAACCCAGCCCAGTTGCCACGCAGGTCATACGTCATACAATGGATTGCGTCTAAATTTTCACACAACTCTGGTACATGATAACCCTCCTGCAGGCGAAAATTCGCCACCGGAACTGCCATCGTGATCTCCCAGCCACGTCCTTCCCTGTCGAAGGCTCGTCGTAACTCTTCTACGAAGTAGAAAAACTTGTCTTTATCGCCAAAACTGCCGCCACGGTCCGCGGCTCCCGGATATTCCCAATCCAGATCGAAACCGTCAAAGTTATAGACTTTCATGAACTGCACAACACTTTCGATAAACGATTGCCGACGCTCTTTCACGGCAACCATTTCTGAGTACTTTTTGCCGCCCTCCGCCCAACCACCAACGGCGATTTGGAATTTGGCTTCAGGATGCTTCTGCCGCAAGTCGGTGAAGTTTCGGAACCCATTTTGTTCCAAGTCCAGCTCAGGATCAATGATCAGCACCTTATAGTTACTGTCATCTACTCCGATGAAAGAGTAGATGAAATGCGTGCACATTTCCGCCGGGATGTCTTCAACTGTGTAACGTCCCACGTCGGGCCTGTATATTGCCCAATTGCTAAAGTAGCATACGATACGTGCTTGCTGACCTAATCGAGTCACATACAAGAACGGTTGTTAAATGATATTGTTTAGATTGTGAGCGTGCAAAGTGCTGCGAAGACCAACTTGCGTATCTTAACACTCACCTTGCGCTGCTATAAGCGGAAGAACCAGCAGCAAACAAAGGAGCACCACCCAAGACTGGATTAGCATTACACCTGAGCAGAATAAATAATTAGAGAAGGAACAAAAGGTCATCGATGTGTTTAACATTTATTATTAGCTAGCATTTATGCTTTCTCTACACAAACGCCATTGTGCAATCTCTTGTGTGCCGTCTCCGAAGAGTTAAAAAACCAAAGTTTCGATTAGCGAATGAAAGTGGCAAGGAAAACAGTGACCGAGAAGGAAAGGTTTTTAACTAGCAACTTCTGCACACAATTCTGACTATTTACAATTCCGATCATACCAATCTCCAATTCATCATAGGATTTTGAAAACTTGAAAGCTTTTGTAGGTTTTAATACAAATTTACAATGATCCCATGTGACAGTACACACATGAGCAACTGTAATTTATCGGCACTGATTAATTTATGCTGTGTTTTATCTGGCTCGAAAACTTGTAGTTTAAATTTCAGTATAAATTTCAAGATTCATTCGCACTTTCAAAGAGTGAAGCGAATTATCAAAACCGCGCAACCTTTTTTAACATTTCTATATCATTTGTGTAACATTTTTCCTTTTTTATAGAGTGCATTTTCATTTAATGGTAATTTGTCTTCATTCCAACGCACTGAAAGCATTAGAGATTCCAGTGTTTCAAATTCAACCAATCACTCGTAATGAACGATAATCACCACAAAGCCACTTATCGCCACTAATTACAAGAGTGACCATCACTTGTCACTATTTGCCACGACGTTCAAATTACGTTGTTAAAGGAGGTCATTCACAACGCTTCCCGTTCCTTTTATGTTGGTACCACACAAATTATGATCACATCTCCTTGTCCACATCTTGTCTCGAACGTGCAACTTGCGCAACCCGAAAACGCCCATCGATTCCTGCCAGGTCACGCGAATACCGTTAATCCGCTTTTTCTACCTTGTTTGCCGTTTCTCAAATACTTGAACTTGATCTTGGCAACCACGGTCGGCAAAAACAACCAATCGCGTGCAGCACTTACCCATCTCACCTGGACAACGCAAAATTCACTAATAAACGGTCCTCATCGGACAGTCCGCCGTATTTATACTTTATACCACGAGTTCCAGGCAACGTCTTCGGGAATTCTCCCGGAGCATCGGTCAATTGAGAGCAGGTCGACGAACAGAGAGGACAGACCCGACCATTAGTTTGTTTTCATTGTGCCAAACCGTTTTGCCAATCGCCAGTCGATAGTTTGAGTGCTTTGCATGTGGAGAGGCAAAGGATCCCGAAGCAGACTGGATCTTCCAACCGGTCCTGGGTACATACTTTGATCGATTTTAGGACCTTTTCAAACCGGCTTAGAATGGCGTTTGCTTGTTCTTAATGACATTTTTGAAAAGTTTTCTTTTTGTTTTTAACACTACAATTGCTTTTTCTTTCATTTGTTTTAAATAGGCATCAAGAAAAAGATAAACAGCATCAGAGTTGAAACCAAAATGCATCACGTAGCTTCGACAGTGATGATTTGCTTATCTTTTCCGGTGACTCTAGGTAGTTTCGTAGATAAGGCTTAACATATGTGACAAAATCGAACGACAACCAAATATAACAATCTCTGAAAGAAAAGAATATTATGGAAATGAATACTAAATGTAAACAACTTCTTAATGTGTAGCGTTTTATGCTTGTGTAAAAGCATTTTTCTACCGAACCATTTTTGGTTAAAAAATTTGGCTAAACCAAATCGAACTATCGAAAATGTGGCTATTGAAATCGATTGAATAACAAATGCTCTTAGAGTACAATAACTTAGATGTAAACGTTTTGTTATCTATACATTTGCAATGCAATCCCACGTGCACTTTATTTTCACATTGTATAAGACGCAGTGATAGGTAGTAATCATAAACAATTGTTATAAACCAATAACCATACAAAATGCATATATTGTTTCGTTGATTAAATGAAAATATTGTTTTGTCTCTAGTGTTTGGAAATAATCTACCAACGGAACTCGGATTTGCTATCTATCTATCTTCTATATACACTGCTGGTCAATGAAATAGGTAACTGTATTTAAGCTGCGTTATTTGATCATTTTTCAAAACCTATTGAATTCACAGGTATTACAATGATAGCATAAGATAGAAGTACTAAAAATAAGATAAAGATAGTCTAAAATAAGTGAAAAATTCTAGGAATTTGCTTATTACAATAGGAAGCAGTTAAAAGTACCTGGTCAATAAAATAGGTAATTCTGCGTGTATGTCAAATTTTAATGAATTTACACGGTTTATTCTTTTTCTATTGTCACAAATCAATATTTTATTTCAAAATTAGTCAGTACCCCGTATATCCACCGTTGTTTTGGAGCACTTTATGCATTCTTCTTGGCAGCGAATCGACCAAATCCTGACAAGTTTTTACTGGAATGGAATACCATTCCTGCTGCACTTTTTGTCACAATTCATCTTTGTTTGAAAACTATTGTCCAGCTAACTTTTGCTTCAAGGTATTCCACAAGTTTTCAAAATGGTTTAGGTCAGGAGACTGACTTGGCCAAGGCGAAACTGACACATTATTGCCATCAAACCACGATATCATAAGCTATGACGTATGCTTGGGATCGTTTTCTGGTTGAAATATCCATCTCAGTGGCATGTTTTCTTCTACGTAAGCCAGTAAAAACGTCTTCCATAATTGTTTTATACTCGAGAGCATGCATGGTGCTATTTACTCTGAAACAGGGACCTATACCAGATCATGAAAAATATCCCCAAATCATGATACTTCACCCTACATGTTTAAAAATTTTTTTTGCAAACCTGGGATGGAATTATTTGCTAGCAGGTCGTCAAACATTACACTGAGAGTCCAAACGAAACAAATTTATTTTGGTTTCGTCGCTCCATAAAATATTATGCCTATTTTTCGTAACCCTCAATACCTCCCCAAGAACGATATTGAGTAGCAAACTGTTACCTCATCTGAAATTTTTTTTAAATCAATAGTGGCACTTTTCTTGCAATTAGCCCTGATAGATTAGCTTCTTGTTACCGCCTATGGACAGGTTTTGGGCTAATAATGTTATTTATTATTGAGCAAATCGCTCTGGATGCACCAAACGGATCCACTTTGGACAAAAATGATATGCGATGATCTATCGTTGGTTTGGTTTTTCTTGGTCTAACTCGCGTTTCCTTTGTTTTTTTCCACAACAAAGCATTTCTCACAAAATTTACTGATTTTCCTAGTAGTTCGGCGATGCTTTTGTACCTCGCGCCTTCGTTGCGTATATTCTTCACAATCTTTCTTTCCTCAAGGATTGCAATGAGTTCTTCTGACCATTCTAGATGTTCTACCAGGAAATAACCCTTTTTTTAGATTCACAATTGAAAATTGATTACAACAAGACCAATTAAACCAATTTCGTTCAAAAAGTCTGGTGAAATTGCATCGTATACAACGAATTACCTATTTTATTGACCAGGCCAAATCAGACTGCTGTCAAAATAAGTGGTAACACACCTGTCACTTTTGACATAAGTATCACCAACATAGCAAAAAAATGACATAAACTAGTATATCTAAGTACAGTATTAGTTTGCTGATCATTGGTTTAGTAATGGCTTGAGTACAGTTCAAATTGTATCAGCTTCACACAATTACCTATTTCATTGACCAGCAGTGTATATAAAAATCAAGTTGTGTCTGTGTGTCTCAAGTGAACTCCGAAACTACTGGACCGATTGATTCGAAATTTGGTATACAGGGGTTTTAGGGGCCGGGGAGTGTCGTTATCATGGTTAGAAACCCCTCATCCCTCTCTTTCTTTGCCCTCCCATACAACTAACTGTTAAAAACATCAATTACTCCACAAGTTATGAATCGAATTTCATCAAAACTTGCACATGCACATCAAAACTTGATGGTCACCCGAGAAACCATGTGACAAAATTTGGTCCTTGCAGGACGAGGGGAGGGGGGGGGGGGTCCCCATACAACCCCAATCCTTAAAATACGTCCCAGGGCAATATGGGTATCGTTTCTTAGGTTTTGGTGGTCTGTAAATCGATTGGTTTCCCTTAAAGCCTTTTCCTTCCTTCTTCCACCTATCACCAACCCTCATTCCATCCATCTTTAAGTAGTGTGATGTTGGGGGGAACTGCGTAGTTTGCGTTTAATTTTTGAAGAAGGTGAGAAAGAGAGGGAGAGAGAAAGAGAGAGGGAGAGAGTGAGAGAGGGGGAGAGAGGGGAGAGAGAGGGAGAGAGAGAGGGAGAGGGAGAGAGAGAGAGAGAGAGAGAGAGAGAGAGAGAGAGAGAGATAGCAACGGACTGCTACAGCCTTCTAGATTTCAATTAGGATCATATAATAGAAAAAGTACATTTCACACCTCCCGGGAGAGGGGGCTCCCATGCAAACGTAACATAAAATTCAGCATAATTCGGGTTGTTTTCGAACAAATCGAACCAAATTCTGCAGGTGGGAGTTTTTGGGAAGGGGAAATGTTCTGGTGAATGTTTGAATCCTCTCGCCACTTTACAAAGGGTGGCTCCCATACAAAATTAGGGTAAATTGCAGCAAAATTCGAAAAGTGTTCAAACAATTTGAGTCAAATTTAGCTGGTGCGAGTTTTGCCATGTATCCACCGGGAAGCGGGAAGGAAAACCAATCAGATACATTACCGGGAAGCCCTATCATTCGGAACAGAGTAACGGGAGGAGGAAAGGGAAACTGAACAAATACGTCACCGGGAAGCCCGATCGTGTGAAAAGTAGGAGTAACGGGAAATGCAAAGGGAAGCTGATCGGATACGTCACCAGGAAGTCCTTTGAAACGACGGATAAGCGAGAAATGAGGATGAAATGAGGCGTGGCAACGCGCGCCGGGATCAGCTTCTTCTTTTTTCTTCTTTTTGGCGCTACAACCGCTGAGCAGTCTTGGCCTGCACCAGAGACAAATGCTAATCTCTCTGATGCTCTTTCTGTAAACATTTAATTTTTACGGACGGGATTGTTAGTCCCGCGCCAACCCCCCTCTGTCACGCCGGTATCGGGAATCGAAACCATGGCCGGTTGAGTTACAACCGATCCCGGGATTCGAACACAGGCCAGCTGCGCTGACAGCGAAGAGCGTTACCGACTGCTCTATCAACAGGGGCCGGGATCAGCTAGTAGCATATATACTCGTATATAGCAAGTATATACAGGGTGTCCAAGCAGGCGCTCTTTTTTTCATTTTGTTATAAAACAGAAACGGATGAATATTTTTCGATGCCTCAACATTTATTTGAAAGGTTGATTCTCAAATTTTTTTAATGAAAAACAATTGTGGTCAAATGTGTACCACAATTGGTTTGGCAGTAGCCTATTCGGTCGACCTATTTTTGAGTACATTTTCGATTGTATCTGGTCCGATTTCGGCAATAGCAACTTGAATTTGGGTCTTGAGGTTGTCAATAGTTACTCATTTGTTCGTGTAACATGAATATCGATCGTGGCTGTCGCTGTATGGCACGGAGCGACGTCCTATTGAAACCAAACGCCGTCCAAGTTCTCAGTTTCAAATTCGCCGTAGAATCAAAAACCCCAAAATCCGCACCAAACAATAACTCATTGTGGGTGTATTGGCTTCTCTTGCACGATATGTGGCTTTTCTGAACCACAATAATGCTTATTGACATAGCCACTGAGGTGGAAATAAGCTCCAATGAAATGTGCTTTTGACGAATGATTTGGCGACATACCACTTTGGAAATAAATTTTTCATATTTCGTAATTTTCTGCACCGGAAACTGTATTTTATACATAAATTCTAAAAATCTACCATTCAAATAAATGTTCAAGCATCGAAAAATATTCAGCAGTTTCTGTTTTATAACAAAATGAAAAAAGGGCGCTTGCTTGGACACCCTGTATAAGGTACCTTGTATATCTTACTGCGTTGCCACACGGTGCATAACAGCAGATATAACAGCCTCATATAACAATTTTGACAGTACAGCGACCAGGCGTCAAAAGCGTTGTGGCTCAGCAGACCCTATAACACGACGTTATACAGGGCGCATAACAGATTTGACACTAAGTTACGTGTTACGTGTTACAGTTATGCACCGTGTGGCACCGCAGTCACAGTCGAAGAAAGCACAAATATCGACCCTGCAAGAAAATATGGCTAATTTCGAAATAATTTTGACGTTTCTGACAGCCGCGATTCCACCTTAGAAGTCGGTATTTTTACCAACAAAAGATGGCCATCTAGCTCGTAAAATGCTATTGCTGTTTGTCTAATTCTATTGTTGATGCTGTTAATTCGGTGAACAAGCTATTGTTTGAGGCAAAGCTAGCCAGATTAATGCGTAAGTTTATGTTTCGCTTCGCTAAATTTGTGACACACTTCCTGCACATTTCCAAAGAGGTAACGTTTCATTTTCTTTTTTGGTTGTTTTTATTCCAGTTTAGCCAAAGGTGTAGGATACAACCGAGAAATAAGGATGCATCGTTCGTATCGTGGGGTTTATCTTCAAACATTTGATGACTATCTTAAGGAAAAATATACATCTTACACACGCGGTATGGCAACATAATGCTCATAGAATAAACAGCACGCGTTCTTAAATCATGAATGTTTACTCCAACGGTATGAAGGCATTTCAACATCAGGATAATAAAGCAATGTAACATCCAAAATTCTTGTTTTCTTTGCGTTAAAATACATGCCAAGAAACTACAAAACAGTTTTCACATTTTTCTCGAGTTTTATTTATCATGAAATCGTAAATGATCAGGATTTTCCGATCCCCACGCTCACGCACCCTTTGAACTGGAGTGTAAGGTTATTACAGTGAATTCACGGAATATGATAAATTGGGGCAGTTACGAAATGTCTTTCATTTTCCCATTCCTTACGACACACACGCAAGAGCTACCAGTTCTTCTGCTCAAAAGAATCACACAGTCTAATATTATAGTGGATGACCATCCAATGAAGTCGCTGCTGTAGCGAGTTGCATGATGAAATGTAATTTTGTAGTATAGTACTTTTTCGTCTGAAGTATGTACAATAAAACCGTTAAAAGAGCCTCTCGAGGATTCGTTTGCCTTGGTTCTAGGTCTTTCTACAAACCATACGCTTCATGGTTGGCAGTTTAGGTGTGATTTTCTAAAAGTTGCCGCCGTTTCCACAAGGAAATATTATCACTGTGTGTTCGGACACATCCTAGAGTGTAGAGTGTTATCTTCAGCCGATTCAATTTTCATTGTCTAACTAATTTATGTTCAAAAACACTCAATTTCCGTGGCTCCTCCGTAGATCAACCGTCTGAGCTGCATGTGGTTTCTATGCGAAAGATGTCATTTCCGAACACTAACGCACTACTGGAGTGCTTCAAGTTTAAGTTGGTGCTTAATACGGCTGTGTACGCTATAATTTTAAAAACTCACTTTAGAGAGAAAAACAACTAAATCCTTTCAAACGTACGTTACTCTTATGTACTGCACTTGCTTATCTGCACTATTTTTCTTCAGTCAAACAATACGCTCATGGCACGCTAACAGCTATTTACATGCTTCGATTGAATAATGATTGAATCACGCACAACCGTGCGTAACTGAGTCAACTGATAAATTTACTACGGCATCGTCATAAGTCCATAATCAAGAACCAAGAACAGTTCGTCGCTTGTTGCCTATTATTACGCGCGGTAATTTATCCCTCTGTGCGGTTGCCCGTGTGCATTACGTAGTGTTCGAGCTCAGCAATTCCTGCCTGCCTAAAAGCAGTTTTCCTAGACATAATACTGTCAGTGTCTTCTACAACTATTTTCTCAATTCTTCAATCTTTATACATTGGCATTTGACACGATTTTGGTTTAATCTTGCCCAGCAAAGTAATCAATGCAATACACATCCATTACCTAAATTTACGAACACGAATGATATTGTATTCTATAATTCCTGCTGTATGTCGTCCTTGCCAAACAGATTTGTCCTTCGTTACAGTTAACGATAAATTGAAGCATTTCTTTACAACAATTACTCAAATAATTGCTTCAAAGTATAAGTTTGCCCGATTATTCGTTCATTATACACTCTGTTTTGTGATTAAATTTTCTTATGTCTAAATATCTTACTAATGATATTCCGTAAATCCTTGCCACCTCACCTTGGCATTCTTACCGGTAATGGTAAGAGAGGGGTATCCACTGTCTTGTTTCGTTCCTGGGTGCTAGCTGTATTGATTGTTTGGTTAACTCTTGCTCTTTCTATCAATGGAAACTAATGTTGGCCATGCTTACGACACAGGACACTGAACCACTCGTGCACTTTACTATCAACTTTTTCTAATGACAATAATAAACCAAAAGATTCGATCATATTTTGAGCCGTATTCCGCATTACTCGCTCTACCGAGTATGGATGAGTTAATCAAACCCTCAAATGAAGCGGAACAAAATACTGCAGATTGATTGTTTGCTAGCTACAAATCAAATCCCAGAAGTTATTATCATGATTTTAGCAGCGTGTTTCCAAGATCGGCTCATTGATTTTAGAGTGGGACGCAGTCTTGCGTTGGGTAGAAGCTACCGTTGGTTCGACTACTACGTTGCTGGCACTGCCGAGGCCGGAAGTTAAGCTGCTGCCACAAACTCCCACTGTTTTGGCCTTTTGCTGGGCAATCGTTTCGTTCAGAAACGCCGGCGCTGCACTGGAGTGGCTGTACTTATTCATCTGCTCGCTCAATCGGCGGATGTTAAGTTGCAGCTCGTCATCTTTTTGCGATGGTGTCGAAAAGCTGTGGCGAGGTTGAAGCATGTTCGGATTCAGCAAATTTAGCGACGTCTTCATCGAAAACTCTGGATGGCCCGCCGACAATTGTCTCGAAGGCGAGGGATGCTGCGTAGACGTTGCCAAAATAGTCAATTTCGGTGACGGATGTCTTTTTGATGTTGGTGAACCATTATCATTGTAACTACTGTAGCTGCTGACACTATTGCTATTACTGCTGCTGCTATTGTTGTTGTTGTTGTGATTCATGTGATGCAGAGAACTACCGGCTGAATTGCCATGGCCGTTTAGGTTGGAGTTTGATGCGTTCTTTTCCATTTTTAACGAGGAAACCGACTTGTTCTTTACTAATGAATGGCCCCCGTTGACTGGACATTTGTTCGTGTCCTGTCCAATTTGAAAGTGCTGGAAAAAGTCTTCATAGAAAGCGGGAGATTTTGAGCGCTGCAACTTCGGCCGTGTGATCTTCTTGCGAGCGTCGAAGCTGCCGTCCACCCCCGGAATGGTGAGTGTTTTTTCGAACCGACCAAGTGACTGTTGTTGACAAAGTTTTGCCGAATGTAGTTTACTGCCTATATTCGAGTCATCGTGGCTGACCGTACCCATGGTAAGCGATTTTGCCTGGTGCGGTAATACTGGTCGCTTCCTACCAGCTTTGCTAGTGGGCGCCTCGGAAAGATGCACATTAGAGCGCCAGACCCAGGGATCGGAGTTTTTCATAGACTCCAAGCAGGGTTTGCCATACGCTTTACAGCTGTTGTCCAGCGTCTTTGACTTCTGCTGCTTAACGGATGGTGGTGAAGCTATGGTTCTGGTTGACATTCTTGTCCACGGGTCCGATGGAACGTACACTAAACAGCTAGTGCTGCGGTTGCTGAGTGCACTCTTCAAGTCATCACCCAGTTTTAAAGTACCTTCGCTATTGACAACGCCAACCTCAACAATTGATGAGGATTCATCAAATTGGTCTTTTACACGTGTCTCACAACCACCACCAGCAGTGGCAGGTGGCATCGATAACTTTAACGATTCGTCTTCGAAATCCTGATTGGGAGAAAGCTTCACGGAGATGATGTCGTTTTCGTCTGAAACCATGATTGAATGTTGATGGCGCATTGGGGGACGAGGCGATAGGCTGCGCGTGTTACGCAATAAACGTGACGGCTTACTATCTCCCAATGAGTTCGACTTTTCGAGCGTGCCTTTCATCGGCGATAGTTTTTGCGGACTAATTCCTGGGCTTGGTGGGCCAGGGGAAGTGGTTGTGGCTACAACCGCCGCTGATGTGGATGCGTTCTTCATAGGACTTGTGGCCACAGTTTTGCTCGCCCCATTAATGCTCAACGACGATAGACGTCGGTAATGGCTGGATGTTTTCGGTGAGCAATTAAAATCAAATTTCGTGTCTGTGGAGGACTCTATCTTTGGGCTGCGACATTCCTGAGCCGAAACCTTCAAGGGACTGTTCGACTTTGGGCTAGTAGACGCATCCTTAAACTTGGAGGAATTGTACTTCTTCTGACCCGTACCGTTTGTTCCCGTTGCTCGCGTCCTATACGCCGCTGTTCTCCGATCGCCGGTACGACACTTTCTGCAGCATTTTCCTTCCTTCAGAAAGCTAGGTGAATACAGGGCACAGGTACAATCCTCCTCGCTTGCGAATTTGTCGAACAAATCCAGACTCTCTGTGCTAGCATTGCGTTTGGTCTTAATTTCGCACGCCTGATTTGCACCTTGAGATTGGTACGGGTTCTCGTACGAAGCTAGTTCTTTTCGTATGTTGCTGCTTATGGTGGAATGCGCTTGATGATGACTGTGGCTGTGATGAGGGTTGCCGCCCTTCGAGCGTCCTGCTGTTTTGCCACAGTTGCAACTGTGTTGCGAGTTGCCACCGCTGGGCCCAGCCAACGAGTGCTATAACAGTTTTTCACTTCCGTTTCTGATTGAACCGCTCCCAGCCGCGACGCCACTTGCCTTTGCCGAGCTATTACAGGCTGTTGGCTCCTCGTTTGCGTTGTGCTTTGATGTTGGATTTGTCAAAGATGTCTTCGTCGATCGTTGTGGACTTTTGACTATTGCAGTAGAGGAACTGGGCTGACCGGACGGGGCACTCTTTAACTGTCAGTTACCCAATTCGATTCCGATAAACTTTTTCAGCCGATCCAGATATTGGTTATACAGCTCCACATCGTTGTGTCCAGCACCCTGAAAAGATAATTAAACAAATAACTACCAGTCACTGGGCGGAAGATGTCGATTGATTTACCTCAACCCATAGTGGTTCCACGGCCTTCGGACACTTCTCGTAAATGCTCAAACCGTGGGAGAAATCTATAACTTCATCCTCAGTCCCGTGAATCACTAGCACCGGAGAAGATATCTTCGACACTTTGTCAATGCTGCAAAGAGCAGTATAATCATCGTAATGGAAGCACTTTATAAACCTGTTTCAAACAACAGGAAGTCTGGAACTTGTCAACATACCTTGGGAAAACATCGAAAAACCATGTTCGTTTCGTGTTCGGGAAGGCCACCCGCATTCCCGACATTAGGGGAGAGTGCAAAATCACAGCTCCAACTTCGTAGCGGGCCGCCAAATCCACCGTTGGTACGGTTCCAATACTTTGTCCGTAAAGTATGATGTTTTCTGGGCTTACACCGAAACGCGTTCGCAACGAGTGCCATGCTGCGTCGATGTCCGCGTACAAATTTTTCTCCGATGGCTTGCCGCCGCTCATTCCATACCCCGAATAGTCGTAGCTAAAGATATTGCAATTCATTCGCAGACCAAGCCCCAAATAGAAGCTGCTCATCTGTCCGAGATCCACGGCGTTGCCGTGGGAAAAGAGCAGCGTGTACTTGGCCGTTGGAGTACATTTTACATAAATGCAAGATAGCTTGTTACCGCGTGACGTTCGTGTGAAGAATCCTTCTACGTTTTCCTTTTCCCTTTCCGAATACGGCCATTCGGCGCGTTCGTTGAAGCTGAGCAAGTACTTTGCCTTGGATTCATCAACAGCTGTAAGATTGTAGGTGGGTTCCGGCGGAAGGAAGGCAAGTTTGGCAGCTATTCGTCCCGGAAAAGGAGGACAACAGAAGAGGCAGCACAATTCGCCAAAGCTGAAAAGGAAATCGTAAGAGTCAAGTTACAAATTCATCAATTTACGTGATATACGTGAAAGCAATCTAACTAAAACCCGGCCAATGTTCTATTTGTTGGCCACCGTCAATAATTTTTTTGTTATGGTTTGTTTATATTGTTTTATAGCGTACAATTCATTGAACACATTGTGACTTCCAATGCGTAAATAATAACCGTTCACCTTCTGGATGAAGCTAAATCAAATGCATATTTTACGATAGCTACTCGCCTACGTTGAATAATAACGATATGCCGAGGAGCATCGGAAATGGATAATCGATAAACTACTTTCTGTTGCATCGTCACTTGTTTGGTTTGGGTTTCGAAAGTTTTTTATTCATGCGTAGGTTTTCGGTTTTTACTTTTCCAAACACCTTGCTTACCTTAGTCCATTCATTATTGTTGCACTAGTCTAGTGGTCGGAATATGGCAAGGACAGCATCCACATAGAAATAAAAGCGAAAACTGGAAATGTTGTCCCTTGGGTGATGCTCTTTCGACGTTCTGCGGGGTTCTATCGGTTGCTTTTCCCGCTGTTGTCAAAGTACAGGTTCCACAACTATAGGGTCGGAATATTGGTATAAATATATTGTGCACCTTTATCAAATCGGACTAGTTAGTTCAAGCAACTTCACACTTCACAATTGCATTGAACTTGTCTAACGATCCACATAAGTCGAGTTTTTATGTAAAACCTTCGCACGGCGTATCGTTTGGTTTGTTACTAAACAACGGTAAGGATAGTAGCCACGCACTTTTCTCGAGTACTCACGAATCCCGTTCAGTCTTATGAAATGGTTCCTGTCGAATTCCTGTTGTTCGATTTATCAAATTCCAACATTTCCACAACCACTGCACATTTCTGCGTTTTATTCTTATCTTTTTACTTTGTACGTTGATTCACAAACAAAATAATTGGTTAATCACTACCTCTCGCAAGCAAACATTCGGCAGCTTATAATAGAGCCCGATTATAACTCGCATACCACCGGTATACTTTATTGTCCTTTATCCCGACGGCTTTACGTTTTAGCTACAACGGCGCAGGACTTTTTTACGCTACCGGAAGCTGTTCGTTCTGCAACAATCGCTTGCACTGCACAACATCAATTTTTCTCTCGATTATCTACTTTATCACACAGGAAGTGTTGTGGAATGCAACGGCAATAGCAAAAAGGAGCAATAGCTAAAAGAATCGAGCGAAAAACGAACCCAATCATCGGGATTTCCGGATTTCTTGCCGTACGATAAACTTTCTACGAAACTTTCATTCGCGCAACAGCAAACGACGAGCTGTCAAAGATTGGTTTCGAAAGCAAAGGTTACAATTTCGAATTTCGAACCTGAGCAGAGCTTCTACAAAATGAGATACGCAAAAAGACATTTTGGAAATCACGGGTTGGAAAAAATGTACGTTGCAAAATGATTCGTTAATCTTATCGGAACGAACGAATGAAAGCATGGCCACTTTTTCCAAAAGAATCATTGTTCTAATGTGCGAAATTTTGTTTGGGTGCCACACGATAACATAACATTGTACGAAAAATTTATGGAGTGCTGGGAATTTGCGTTATTCGGCCGTTGGCAGGCATAACTGGAATTTTGATTCATTTATTAATTTATTGCTATTATTACAATGAACAGAGCCGCATTAAGCACCAACTTGAAGCTTGATTTTAATGTTTGATTTACCTTTATTACGTACATTACAAACACATTTAATTTGATTGTGCGTTATGCTGAGTCAACCCCATTAACACAGGCCATTTTTCAAATTCACGCAAAATGTTCTATCAATAGAGTACACTATAGTTTCGAAGATGTAACGAAAACTCACTTACTTATTTTTATTCATTGACAAATATTTATGCAAATATACGAAACGCACATTGGAACAACTTTATTCGCTAGCAATGCATTGGGTTTGATGAGTGCTGCAACTGTGCACGCACTGTACAATTTTGAAAAACTCACATTGTGATATTGGTACTTTTACGATCGCTCTTCCAACGCTTAGATCAATCGACTATATCCTAATGGAATCTTACTTCTATTTGTTTTCTTATGAACCTATCTCTACAATACATATTTTCATTATCCGCTCATGTACTCCTCCAACACAGAGGTAAAGCAATTTGGAAAAATTACAAAAATCACAATTTAGCTCCACATTCGGGCTATTTTTCTGAAATGCTTAAATCTACTAACCAGTTCTGGCGCTTTGTGACCTTATGGCATTTGCGTGGTAGCAGCATCTCACTACGGTTCATTCTGACGACGATTTGGATTTTTTCTGCATTTCCATAAAAATCAGAGTGGCTCCCATGTTGACGCCGCCCCACTTGGCGCAGTCCGATATCTGTGTGGGGTAGAGATATTTCAACCATTAGGCGTTATCAATGGAAAGCGTGAGATAAGTGTGACATAAATCGCGCCTCCCATCGAAATGAGTTGCTAGTCCCCCGGGGTTAGTATCATTTTTGCAGACGTTATCAGTAGCGTAGCTAGCGCACAGTTTTATTCTTATACTCCACTATACGAGAAGTATTATCTTCCACCACCAGAGCCAAGATAACAACAAGCAGGCTTAAGTAAAATAGTAATGATCACTTTTTAACCTTCTTTGTGCTCTTTCCAGGCAGCAGTCGTATAGGTCAGAAGTAACTGTTGTGCGCTCCTTGCAATGCATCCTCGAAACGTTTTAGTAACGCACTTACTTGTCGCTTCCGGTTATCCTGTGGCCTGTCTCCGTACCGACAGAATTCACAGAAGTGTTGGCTGTTGTGGAACACCATCTGGCATTTGGAGGCATATTTGATCTGTTTGAAATTAAATTAAAGTTAGTTTGTGCATGGTTTGGAGTGCGTGTGTTTCTTCTCACTTGCGCCAGAATGTCGTTTTCGTGATGTGGTTTCTTTGTGCGGTCCGCAATGTTGTTGATCCGTAGCTGGTAGCCTTGCTGCCAAAGATTCCTCAGCGAAACGCAGCAAACCTTCATTGGCTTTTTCTCCGCACTCTTCATCCGGACGGAATAGATTTTGACACATTCTGCGGTAGGCTTAGGCGATGCTGATAAAGACAAGCACAAATAAGTTAAGCGGCTCGATTAGATAAATTTTGACAACAGACACGAGAGTAACGTAAATCGCAGTTACGCCATTGTCTATTACGTTAAGTGTAACCTATCAATGGCGTCAGCTCAGAAGCAAACGGAGTCAAAACCCGTTTTGGAATTGACGTGCCTCCCAGCGCGAGCATTCCAATGTAAATAAGAACCACGGGGGCAACAGTTGACCACAAACCACAAATTAGCATTCCACTGCCACACGCAAAAACCGCATTGCGATGTGCGACCTTGTGTCTGGGTTTTGGTTACCGTTGGAGCGTCTTCTAGGGTTTAGGAAAAGAATCTCAACATATTTACCGTGACATATTCGGGAAATGTAACAAACCATAAGCCGACCCGAGCTCAAGGCCAGGAATATTGAAACAGTGCTCTCATAGCTAGATCCTCGATTTTTCTTTGCCAGCCCAACAAACCCTGCTCCACGGTTTGTAAACAAGTTCTCTGTCTCGCTACCCTCCTACCCTGGCTATTCTGTCTGGTATGCAGCGGCGCACAGCGTCCTTCGACAGCGACGCCGCCACCTCGTCATGGCGGTGCCGCAATCACGTTCACCATCACACCCCGTCTCAGCCCCTCACGATGGCGGCTACGCTATTATTGTGCGAAGCTAAAAATAGCCAAGAAGCTGCAGCGGTAACCACCTTTCACGCCGCTCCCTCCCCACGAACTGTGCATTTGCCGGAACGCCGCGTCATAGGGCCTCTGGTCACGAGAACATTCGCCCCGATCGCCAAACCGCGGATTGCATCGACACTACTCGATAGGACACTCACATTTCTTCAGCTCGATTGTCACCACACCAAACCAGGTTTCGCCGGTTTCGGAGTGGCGCACCTCGACAATGAATCCGTTCTCAATCACGGCGCAAAATATGCGCTCCTCGCCAGCGTCGAACCACTTGCTCTCTCGCAGCTTCTGGATGGCGACAGAGCTGCCAAAATTGCCCCGACCGGTGCCGGTTGTAGCCGCTGTGGGTGTAGAACCGGTGCCACCGGGCGAGAGCCATTTGCCGAATGAAATGTTCAAACTGTTCCGTCGCAGGAGACCCATAACGATTGGTAACGGACACTTGGGCTTGAGTCTGGGCACGTGCAACGATCACTTCTGTCTATCACACCCTCAGCACAGTTCAGTTGGACTGTCTATAAACTGCCTGATTTTTCACATAAAACTAGAAACTGCGTCTAGTTTCGAAAGTCTTCCAGATTTGACGCAGAAGGTTTGCCAAAGTCCGAATGCTTATTCGATAGAAACTTGATTCTTCACTTTGGTCACTTCACGGCTCTGTTTGTTTGAGCGAGATCTGCTCGAAAGTACGTCCGCTTCATCTGAGCTCTGAACAATATCTGCACGAGTTCAAGCGACACACGAACCGACCAGGCTCGCTTAGCTCCACTGTGATTGTTGTTTTAAAGGTGTGCTCTTCGACG
Organism: Anopheles cruzii; assembly: GCF_943734635.1. Taxonomy (NCBI): domain Eukaryota; kingdom Metazoa; phylum Arthropoda; class Insecta; order Diptera; family Culicidae; genus Anopheles; species Anopheles cruzii. The sequence goes on from NC_069145.1 coordinate 48,713,764, forward strand.
CCAGCAGAGCGAAGGCGGGTGGACGAGTGAGTAAACTGCGCAGATACTTGACTTATGGCGCAGAAGACGTGGGGGCTACTACTTTATCGCCGGTACCGTCCTCTCGCTTCCCGCTGGTCCCTTGCGCTAATGCTTCTATTTTTTAATTTGAAAACTCCTCCTCCGAGGTCCCACACATGTTTACGGTTGTTGATTTTGTTTTAAATATAATCCCAAGTGGCAAACCGGCCGGGGTGTTTTTTCCCAAACTGCACCGCCATTCACGGCCCTGCAAGGTTATTGCTGGCTGATGGGCCACTGGGGTAGTGGCGGGTTTACAGCAGAACATTTGTTTACACAGGCATCGGTTCGTTTGCCAATGAAGTAATATGTGAGGCCGTAAATTTCTCTACGCTTATCGCCTATAGTTCATGTGACTGATTAGAAGGGGGTGTGTGTAGAGTGTTCGCTGCTCTGGACCGCTCTGGACAGTGTTTACCTCTCACGGCAATCAATGTACGAGCCGCTTACAAAATCGTCGGTTACGCTCTTGCGAGTCAAGAGTTCACTATTGGAAAGTAATCTTCGTAGAGTCGTATAAAATATCCCAAAACATATTCGATTTTGTATCAAATAGAAACATATTTATTCAAATATCTACACTACGCTATACCTGTATTGTCTGTTTGTAACCTATGATAACCTAGGTATGTTGTTTATACGCCAGTATATTGTACAATCTTCAGCAGTTCATTTTATTCGACATCCTCAAGATAATGGTTGCCACAGTCCCGGCCCTAGTTGCAATAATCTGGTTCAAACTGGGCAATTTCGCAGAACTGTTGCTAAAAATATTCGCTAATCAGCAGAGGTAACGAATCGCCTCATTTGCTCATTTGGCCGCTGCCTGTTTTCGACTTTTTAATACCCTGGCTGTGCAAACTTAACAGTTTGAACTTCGTACGTCAGCGGAAAGTGTGGGGAAAAAAAGGAAACTGGGACCAGACGAGGAAACTGTGACGTTGATTCTCGTGCTTGTTGGTGACAGTGAAAGTTGTTGACAGTTGAAATGAAATTGTTTCTATTGCGTCAAGAATTTTGACAAGTAGAAAATGGTGCAAAGGTGATTTTGAAAGTGATTTTATTGTTATAATCTGAGACACCCCCGGTTGTCAGGAACCTCAATTGGTAACATTTGTAGTAAACAATCCAGCATCAATTCATTCGTTGCTATACTCTCGAGATCAATATCGGTTGTAGGGCTTCTTTTTTGAACAGCTATGTTTGTGGCGCTAGCCATTTCAATTATTTAATCAACCCAGACAAATGTTAACGAAGCGATTGCAAGATTCTGACCCCACGCTCGAGCCGTTGCAGCGGTTCTCTAGCGAGCGATCAGCTCAATGAAACGCAAAACATTCGGTCAACGCACATTCACAAAATTCCTAACGTGCTGACGTGACCAAGCGCGCGACCACAGAAATTCGTCCGTAATCATTGGGACACACATCGTACAATTTACCCCAGCGATTTATGCTATGTCGTTTCAGTGTTTCACTTCTACTGGTGATATGATGACCTTGCGGATGTTTATCCGTTACGGTCGTTGACGGGGAAAGAGGATGCATTAATAGAAGCAAGGGTAGAGGGGAATTTGAGAGATGGTTGATGGGATATGATATTTGAGTTATTTTAAAAATAAACACGTCTCCTTGAAAAAAAAATCATCTTCCCCAGCAATTCACACATCAATTTAACAAGCTCTTTGCAAGAAGCATTGCTGTTTGCTTCATCCTTATCTCATACCGCTGTTATCAATCGATTGTTAAAGTTGAAAGTGTCACAGATAAAACCCCGCCGAAGTTATACGTTGATCTAAATAATCTTTACGAGCAGTTTAATGGCGCATTATTTTCTTCATATGCCAGCAATAATTTTTACCAACGAGAGTGAAAGTGAATTACGTGATTTCGTTGCATATGAAATTGCACACAATGATAGAATCGAAACAATGTGAGACGAAGAACATCCAATTCGAGAGAGTTCATTCCAGAGAGTTCACCCAATTCGAGAGAGTTCACCCAATTAAAGAGAGTTCATTCCAGAGAGAGTTCACCCAATTCGAGAGTTCACCCAATTAAAGAGAGTTCATTCATTCCATTTAAAGTGTATCACCTGCTATGTCAACCATCGCTAGGTACCTAGTTTGTATTCAACGTTCTATGCAAGATTGTATCGCCTTGTAAGCTACGCCGCTGCACTATGGGAAAAGGTGGTCATAAGAAAACATAAAATAATGACGATTTTTACTTATATTTTCCAAAAATAGATAAGTTGATTATGAGCGATCCTTCCGTGTTGCGTAAACTAGGTAAAATATCTGTAAAATGTATTCAAACAACCGAACAACCGTACCCTTTTCCCAATAAGTATTTACCTTTTACAGAACATACGTTTGTATAGAACTCTCCCTTGTGCAATTTCTATTCCTTTTCGACTGAATATGTGTATGTCCTTTAGGGCATTTTAAGGTAGTCGATATAATGAAAGAACAGCCTGATCGTGCAAATACTCTTTTTGCAAATAAAAGTTTGATGCACAACAAATGACTTTCAGTAACTCAAACACAACACAAGAATTTCAAAAGGTTGATCCCTAAACATGATTCGTGGTTACTTTTAACAGCGATTCATCCACAACAAATTTGTGTAAACTGTGAAGTGACCATTTGTGGTTTTCCAATTTTAAGGATTAAAGGTACACGTTTAGAAATTTGTTCCGTTTCGTGGGTGGTCCCGCTACCCTAGGTAGGCCGTTTGTCCTTTTCGAGTCCTGAGTATGCCGTATAACATCCATGACATTCCAGGGCTTGAAACTCGGAATTGACTAAAGGTGTTTTTTGTCAATTTCCCTCAGTTTGGCCCGCGGGTGCCACATGATCATTGTGTCGTGAATCTAAATGCCCAATGAAAGTCTTAGTCGAAATGTTTTATTACGATCCTTCGACGGTATATGTATTTCGTGTAAAATTTTGGAAAGGTGTAGAAACGACATTTGTAGTCGTTAGGTCCACAAACAAGATATACCGAAAATTGAATGGTAAATGTAGCATTTCGCAACTCTGCATTTTTTGTATGTACTGCAATTTCTCAGTTGACGTCTTTATCTAGTGATCGGTACAGGAAAGTTTGTTCACATCAGACTTCGAGCTCACAGCTTGAAAGCTCTTTATTAGCTAGAAATACCCACACTTCCAAAACGATCGATCGTCATGCTCCCCGCTGGGGGTGGCGTAATTAGCGTGAAACCATGAAATTTCATCTGCCATTCGAAACTGTGGTCTGTACCAAATTACCGACACCCTGGACATGGCCCCGCTTGAAGGTGTTTGCTCTGCTGAATGATGAGTTTCCATTTCCGAACAATTGCTCAGCTCTTTGAATAGTGCTCCTGCCGTGATTAGATTCTGAATTAGTTTTTTTATTCGTTCAAACGATAGGGGTAAGTGACCATTTCCCGCTGTCCAATTAACGCTCTTACGAGCCACGCTATGATTCGTACGTATCCTCGGCCAACTATCGATAGCTTATACTCTCACGCTCTTAATCCTGTTGGCCATGTCACCAGCTGAGCGGTAAGCTCGTTTACGTCGGATGGGTCAATGATGTGAGAAAATTCGTACCGACGGCTGTTTATTCATTTCCAAGCAAGCTTCCGCTCCTTTTGAGTAATTGTGTCGAAGCGAACCTAGTCGTTTGGAAACGAGGGTTCGAAGTCAAATTCCTTCTAGTTTGTAATTACGATTTGAAACTACCATGGTCCAAGTGTTCTACGGTGAGTTTGCTTGCTCATATGAGAAAGTTCACTTTGTCCTCCTAGCTCACGGAGTGGAATACTATTTCAAAGCTTTGTACTGTAGCATAGCACGTAGTGGGAAATGTTGATAAACGAACATTCTGCGATGCTCATAAATGGAATGATATATTCACCCTTAGCACGCGAATCGGGCATAACGTTAGCATAAAGTTCGTCACTGATACCGAATCCCTTTTTCAGCAGCATTCACCGACAATATCATACACACCAAGCGTTACTCATTTCTTCGCGAGTTTTCTTGGCGCTTTTAAGCATAAGGTCTTGTTTACAGCATTTGAAATTCGCTTTGCTATCATGCAAACAAATGTTTGCTCAGTCACATGAAGCATGTAATCGATCGGTGGATTATTTTAAGCTATAGCTTTAAGCGGTTCTGAGATGCGGTTTTCTTTGGATTCAGAAACGTGCATGTTTCGCATGATGAAACGCTCAATCGCAATTTTCACTAATATAAAATTCATACAAATTCTGTCACGAAACAGATCTAAGAAATCAATACATCGAATAAGTTTGACCATTTGGCGATAACCATGTCAAAGCTTACCAATAAACCGTTTTGTTTTACTATATTTGCCTGAAACGTTTGTTTTCTCAGTACCTTGCTTTTGCTGAGAGACCCGAAAGTGTAGCGAAAAAAGATGTCACAGCACATGGCGTAAGACGTACCACAAAAACGATTATCTGTAGGTTATGTTCGGACCAGCAGATGTTAAGTTGGAAAAGTAATTGTGTATGATAATAATGTTTTTGACAGAATGGGTCATCACCGGCAAGTGCCAATAAAACCATTGCATTCCTATCGTTGTGCATATTCTAGTTCAATAGTTGACTTCAACATAATGTTTACGTTGCTCCGTCCCACGGACGCCCCAGGGAGGATCGTTTGCCCTTCCGTTTGCTGGCCCACTTGTTTGGCTTTGCCAGCTTTAGGTACTACAAAACAGAGAGCGGACAATTCGGACGCGATGGCCCACCTCCCGACCTAACGCACGTTGACTAATTGAAAGAGTAAAGAAGACTAATTAGCCTTCATTACGAGCGCGTCTGCGCCACGGTGCGCATGCTTTTGAAGGTGCTGCTTTACGACTGGACCAGACCTTCTTCACCAGGTCGCCTTCATTACACAAAACTTTGGCAAGACGTTCGATTTGCGTAAAACGGATGCTCCTAGCTGCACCGGCGGATGCATTTGCAAAAAAAAAACGTGACGCGCTTTTACAGCCTTTGAGGCCAACCCGCAAACGGCGCGCTTGATCATTTCACACGCTCCAGCAGGGTTCCTTGGACATAGGAGTATGGCCCTGGGGTACTCGCAAAAGTTGCCGTAACTTTAAATGCCCTCATTAATCTTACACGTCAACCGATCGCTCCGCGAATCGTGCCGAATCGTGTTTTGACAATTAAAAAACCGGCGTTTTAGTCCGAATCCCGAAGCGTGGCAGGGAAAGCGTGTGTTCCTGCGTGTGTTGCTCTCCTTTTTCACGCATCCTGAATCGCTCCTCCTCGTCGGTCATAGTCCACCGCCGTGTCACGAGTCGCTTTACAATCATTCGATTCCCATTTGGCTGCCCTTGTCCATCATCTGCCCCTTTTCCCTGCGTGCGCTTCCTTGGCCGTCGTACAGTAGCAGCAAGCGTTTCGAATCGGTACATGATTTTTAATTTATCTTCCTTAACCGGAAGTTGTCGAGCAGCAGTGTCACGCGGCGTGTCGGGGTTGTTCGATTCGGTTTTGAATAATCTGCGCCAGCCTGCCTGCCTGGGGCCACCACGGAGCTTGCCTTCGAAGGTTCCGAAGCGTTGTGCGTGCTGTACTTTCAACAATGAATGTGTTACGGGGCACTGTTTTTGCCTGAACAGCAGCATGTGTGTGTTCTTGGCGTTACCGTGCGTTGTATTTACACGTTTGGATAAATATTTACCCCTGCGCCAGGACATGGTTCATTATGGGCGACGAATTGGAAATGCATACCGTTGCAGCGGCAGCAGCGTCCTCGTCCACATGTCCATGTTTCGATTCCGATGGCCGTGTCCAATTGAGCAGATGCACTTCGGGAGACGCTTCCTTAGACGCGAAGAAATTAGAATGGTGTGCGTCCGGGAAGAAACCCACAATCCTTCATGGGTGGCCAGGTATCGGGCGCGACCGAAGCGGAAACCTCCCTAGCGGCCACTGCCTGCCAGGAAATGGCCACGTCACCGAGCAGTGACCGAAATGTAACGACCCATAAAATTGAAAGGTAATTGGAATGCTGTTTGGGCCCCTTGACCAATGGAGAATGGTGGTGAATGCCACACCGGAGGTCTGCCGTACGATTGCTTTCTAGGGACCATCTCCTGGGGAGACACCATTACGAGCAGCAGCCTT